>NW_010972437.1:24179538-24182088 GCF_000737465.1 Haliaeetus leucocephalus
CGAGCGGCCGCCCCCTCCCGCCCCGCGCAGCCGTCGGGCCGCCCGCTCCCTCCCCCGGCTGCGCGAAGCACTATTATTATTATTACTAAAAATGATTTTTTTACTTTATTTTTCCTGATGCACCTCCCGGGCGAGCAGGAAAGCCCCTTGCCCACCCCCCCCCAAGCTACCGCGCCGAGAGGCAAACAGCGCGCAAAGTCCCGCGCCCCGCGCAGCGGCCCCCGGCGGGGTGCGACGCCCCCGCTGCCGGTAGCGGTACCCCGCCTCGCTGCCGGCGGTGCCACCCCCGGCGCTCGTACGGCCGCGCTACCCCGCTTCGTTTCCCAGGCCCCAGGCGCCACGGATGGAGGGGGGCAGGGGGAGCAGGCCGAAAGAAGCCGGCTGCAATAAGGGCGTCCCGCACGCCACCTCGGCCTGCCCTGCCAGGCTCCCCAGCTCCGGTACGCTCCCGCGCTCGTTTTTGAGCTACAGGCGAACAAAGCCAGCGAGCGAGTCCCCTATCACGTCTCTGGCTGCGACCGATACAGCTTCTGAAGCAGATGAAAACCTGGCCGATTGTGCGCTGCTCTGCAAGATTGGAAAGTTTCTTTCCAGATGAGTGCGGTGAGCATTAGAGAGCCCCAAACTTAATTCCCATCGAGATCAAGTCCTTGCCAAAGAACTTCAAATCTTTTATTAGTTATAAAGCTAACCTGCTCTCTTTTAAATGCCAGCAGCAGCGTTTGAGGCTGCAGCTTCTTTTCCCAGGCTGGGCTGTACGGGAGGCAAAGGATTTCCCTTTATTGTTCTGAAATTCCCTTCCATAACTTCATGCTCCTGGTTCCGCGAGAGAGCACGCCGCGGAGCAGCAAGTCGGGCTTTGCCGAGGCTGCTGGCATCCCAACGCACCGAGTTTAGCTCTCCTTCCCCGGGGAACAGAAACCTGTTCTGGGCAGCCTCTCCCCTCTGAGCCACCCCTGGGTCCTTTGCTTTTCCCTCGAGCTATTTCAGAATCAGGCTTGACTTCCACAAGCCAAGCAGAATCCAACATTTCAAAGGGGGGGGTGACAAGTGACAATACACCACCACATCCAGACAGCCTCGGACAAAACCCAGATCTGGTCCACAGCCCCCCGCTCCCCGTTTCTCACTTCACCGAAAGCAGAAGTCGATGGCTGACAAACACAAACTCTCCTGAAAGCCTCTTTCCACCCGAAAGGTGGCACTGATGAGCCCACAGCACCATGTTAATGACCTTGGCTCTACCCAGACACAGGACTTGGTCTCCCACGCTCCTTCACTTTTCTCTCAACGCGCGGGTGCTTTCTGCACCTTCCCATGCAACTTTGCAGTGAAGCACACTTGGAAATCTTCACTCTGAGGCTCGCATAATCACAGATGAAAGCCCTGGAAAAGGCAGCCCTTTGAGGCACCCCTCTATCAACCCATTCTCTATTCTATTCCCTACAACTTTTGGCATCTTCTTGCTTCAAATTTGCTTAAACTCAAGCAACAAGCCAAGCTAGTGTCAGTTTGGGAAGTACTACACGTTAGGAAATGAAGCACTAACAAATCGCGACAACACTTTAATTATACTGGTAAACATCCCAGTCCTGGCAAAGGGGGACATCTGAGTGACCCAGAAATCAGAGGCAGTTACCACCAAGGTACATGATCCACACAGGACATCTTTAGGCTCCTTCAGCCTATGTCAATATACTTATACGTTCTTTATGGAATAGGTTGTGTAAAAAATAGCTTCCTCACTGACAAGATGGAGATATCAATATGCAAGTAATGTGCCATCGTGGGCTTGAGTTAAAGCTCAGGTGAAGAGCTGTGAAGTATTTTGATACTTCGGGAGATGGCGCAGGGAACGTAAAGCAGCAGCTCAAATACTTGAGCATTTTTTTATACATGAAATGCAGGACTCCATTTTACTGATTCCTAAGATAATAAGTAATATCAGTAATAATTACAGTTCTTCAGAAAGTTTTGTTAGTCTCCGGACTGAAAGTCTTGCCAACAAGCAAATCTGACACTTTCCTACATCCTTTAACTGTGAGATACAGGTGAGGCAGCAGGGGCAGAGAAACCTCTCCGCGATCAATGATACTCCATCAGGGCTGCGTGGGGCAAATCAAAGCTAAACCCAGCCCCGACATGAAATGGATGCTCTCATGTCCACTCACTCTCAAGCCCGAGGGCCCTAACACCGAGCCTAGAGCTCTCATCCCTTCCCCCCCCACCTTCCCCAATGTCTAAGCCATGTAGCAGCTCCCCACTCTTACTGCATTCTCCCAAGCTGTAAATCCAACCAGCAGGAAGCACGGTATCAAATGCTTTTCCAAAAAAGTCTCAATAAATTCTTCCTACAGGCGCATCAAGAGCAATAGCAGAAGCAGGCAAATGCAAAATGAACGCTGCTGAAAGAACAACCAGTGCCCATATTGAATGGCTCCATCTCCCCGCATCCCTGTGATGCATTCATAGCGTGGCCCATGGAGCTGTGAGCGGTGAAGAACTGGATTAATCCCCTCGGGGGGGGGGGGGGGGGGGGGGGGGGGGGGG
>NW_010972437.1:24182098-24225905 GCF_000737465.1 Haliaeetus leucocephalus
GGGGGGGGGGCAGCTAATGCACCCTCCAAAATTGCCATTACACCTGCCCAAGCTGCCGTAGTGCTGCATTTCTGAACCAAACAGGGCATTGGTGACTGTCAGGGGGGTAACCACGAGGACCATACACCCATCTAGCACCAAGAAATGCTGGCCAAAGGGTCCTGTGCTGCCCTTGAAGCTCCTGCATCCCAACAGAGCTCAATATAGGTGGGAAAACACACCAGCAGTCGGGCCAGTGGGGCTGGGGACGGCCCGTTGCAGCCTCCGACGCACACAGCACCGGGGAGGCTGCTGCCTTCGCCCGTCCCAGCTGGGGCAAAAGCCCCACAGCGTGAACCCGTGCGTTTAAACCAGTATTTACCACCAGAAAATAATCTCGCTCCTCTCTCCGTCACGGTTCCAGTCACAAGCAGCACATTATTCACAAGCACCTGGAAAGGAAACACTGATATTCAGGCCATTTCAGACTTCCCAAATGCATTCCCTTCCCCCTGCAGGTGCCTAATTTGCCAAGGTTTAGTGGCTGTAAATTTAAGGCTACTGTGTTTTCCTGCCATGTTATTTTTTTTCTACCTTCACCGCTTCGAAGGAATACCCCTGCACCGAAGAAGTCAATGTATGCTTGATATATCTGAGCTCCAGCTCCAAAAGCCACATGAAAACACATAGAAAAAAAAAAATTCTCACTTTTTTTTTTTAAATGGATTTTTTTTTTATCCATTGGGACTGCAGAGGGTAATGTCGTGGGGTTACCAGCCCTGCCACCCACGTGCCACATTAGACACCCTCCTGGGAGGCCGGGGAAGAAGCATCGGTGGTGGTGGGAAGAGGATGCGCTGCAGGAGGATGGAGGTGGCTGCGTGAAGCGTGAGAGCTCAGCGAAGGCCACCGGCGCTTGGCTTTTCCTCACATGGTCCCGGATTTGTTTATCCCTGTGGCACGACTGCACGCTCCGCTGCTGCATCCCGCTAATAATCGTTACAGGGCAGCTCCGGGCTGAGGGCTGCTCCCCTCCCTCCTTCAGAGCACAAAACTAATAGGAGATTTAAATGCATGAAATTGTGCCTGAGGAGTCGGATGGGCCAGGGAAACCCTGATGTAAAATAATGCCACCGCATCCTCCTGAAAGACGCTGTGACCTCAAAGCTCTCCCCGAATTATGTATGGAATACATTTAACACTTCCATCTGAAAGCAACCAGCACATTCAACACACAAAGGAGTTAAAAACAAACAAAGAAACAAAAACCTCATCAACACAGGAAGCCTCTAACTATATAAAACATGACTGATATTATACACCGATTAACTGAATCCCACCCATCACCTTGTTTTGGGGGAGGAAAACAATAAGTTTGTTTTTATTTCACCTTGATTTCCACTCTCCAGATTGAGGGGCTGAAGACACATGACCAAATTTGCCCAGTTCTGCATTGTTTCGGTTTGAAATCACCAAAAACCACAGGAGTCTCTACAGAAGAGGCATCTCTGTAGCACTTCGTCAGGATTACATTGACTGGTCCCTTCTCTCTGGTCCTGTAGGAGCCTTTCGCAGCCCCAGCCAATGTCATGAAACCCTGCAGCTCCCTTGAAACTCAGCCCAGATCTGTCCAAAACTTGGATCAGGCTCATAAACCCTAGACAAGTTTTAAGCTGATGATGAATTAAGGTACAGTGAATGTTTTCTACTCCTGGAATTTGTTACTAAAAGTCCTGAGTTTCCGAAGTGGACAGATAGTTCCTAGCCGAGTAATTAATTACCTTCCCCATCTTCTCTTGATGCTGTAAGCCATCCATTAATGGATCCCAATCATCCAAAAGGCACTTAGTACCTGACCATTTTTCTTGAAGTTTTGGGGGTGGTGGTATTTTATTGATTTATTTTTACAAGAACTGCTTGCCTTGTACCTCCCTTGGAAGCAGCTTGTTCCAGATACTTGACATTTGGAGGTCAGGATGGATATGGGTCTTATGATCTCTTCTCATCCCTCAGAGAAAAATGCACAACAAATTAAAATGACATTGCATTTTCAATTCTTTCACTGGAAATAAACCCCATATTTTCTGGGGTAAAAAAAAAAAAAAAAATCAGCCATTTAAAACTAGCTGAGAAGAAGCAATCCTAAATTTCTGATTTATTTCTTTTAGGACCCCTTTCAGCCAGCTCCGGTTTGGAGCACATCAAGAAAAACCTGGCTATTTCAGAGCTGAGCAAAACACTGCACAGCAGTGCCCTTCAACTCCAGAAAGAAGCCCCTGCCAAAGCTTACGAGCAACATTTGGATCTGATAAAGTTACAGGTGCGCTCCTTGACCGCTGCGTTTCTGGGAGCGCGCTCGTGCTTCCCTTTGCTCTCACACAAGGGGGGGGAAAATCCCCGGTATTGGGGGGAATGTGCATGAAAATCACATGAAAAAAGCCAGGAGGAGCAGAAGGCAGAAAGGGAAGGAGCCTCTCTCATGCCACACAGGCTTTAAAGCTATTTATTTCTAGCCTGCAGTTTGCTGCTAGGGCCTCTCGTCCATAGCTTTTAAGGCTACTACTGCTGAGGTCTCATCTCCTCTCAGGTTTAAGTGATGGTACGCCAAATCTGGGTCTCACCAACACACCACCGTGGAGTATAAGCAAGTCCATTATATACCTGTCTTACACAGAGTTACCAAATTTATAGGCTGTCCACAAAGTTTTCTTTTATCCCAGTAATTGCCTTTTCTAAAATTCTCCAGGCAAGGGCAATAATTCAAATAACCTTGGTTTCCCACTAACCTAAATGTTAATCCTAGGCTGGCTCCTATGATTCAGAGAATCTCTTCCAAACTTGCAGGTGTTAAGTATGATGCTGTTTAAGAAACTCTGCCTGTCTGAACCAGAGGTGCATGGGCAAGAGTGTACCAGCACACGGGGCACAGAGAGCCCCCCCGTGCCTAAATTTGGCCATGCACAGAAGCATCATTTCATTTTTTTGTCATCGTTCTTTGCTACTTCAACACTGTGGTCATGACCATCTGCTATGAATAAGTGACCACGCAGGTGTGTGATTTTCTTGGCCACCATACAAAACAAAGACCATCCAAGGAAACTCAAAGCTGATCAAGGGAAAGCCAAGAGGGGAGAAAAAAAAGACGAGTTTGTGCTAAGCTATGGATTTAAGGAGCTTGGTTCTCCCCATGCAGACTCCTAATGGGACACATAGGCAGATCCAGGGAGATGATGACAATTTATACCAACTGAGGAGCTGTCTCTCAATGCCAATATCACAATAAAACTTCACTTTTCTCCTGCCTGTTCTTAGTCTTGACTATTTGTGCTGCAAGTTTTTTGAGGCAGAAGATTCTGATTTCCAGACCCATTTAGTGCTGTGGGATCACAAACGCAGCATGAGCTTCCAGGCAATACTGCAAGACAAGTAATAAAATATTTATCCTCCACTGCCTTCTATGCTTGTATGCTCTGCAAAGGAAGCCATCAAAACTGGAGCCACCAATTTACAGTTGGAGTCTTCAAAAGGAACAAGACCGAGCTGTTATATCTCCCTCAAAAACAAATGTTTTCACACCCTGACACATAGCAAAACATTTTCATTTGTTACATAATAATAATAAAAAAAAAATCAAACTTCCAACTGAAAGGAAAAAAAAAATATAGATGATAACAAAGCTTACATGGCTTAGAATCATAGAATTGTTTAGGTTGGAAAAGACCTTTGAGATCATCGAGTCCAACTGTCTTAGAAGACAGGAGGGCCTTTTCATGACATTAAGCAAGCTGCAACCTATACAGGACATACGATGCTCAGAGCTGGGTCCCAAACCCACCTTCAGGGAACGTGAAGCTTCATGAAAGCCTCAGCATCTGGAGTCACAGCCTAGGTCCTGGGGGGGTGAAAGCAGCACATTCCCACTCACGGCAGCAATCCCCACTCACCTTTCTTCCCTTCAACCGCTAAATGTGAAGCTGGTAAATTCCTACACCTAATTTCACACATTTTTTCAGAGCGCTACAGAAGCTACAGACATTTTTTGACATGACACCCTGATCTTTGGCAATGCAACTATTCTTTCTTTCTCACTGGAAAAGCTTCCTTGATGTGCAAAGCCCTGCAAACCCGTACGGCCTGAACTCATCGAGTCTCCAATGCTACCGAGCCTGTGGGGTTATCAGTACTAAAACAAGGCTTTCCTCCACTCTTACCGTTAACTACATCAAAGCTAACACTCCAGGAAAGATCAGCACATCCCTCTTCAAGCATTTAACAGGGAAGTTGCTCTACTCATAACCTGTAACAGCAGCAAGGAAACCAGCCCCGTGTGATGCACTGCTCCCTTGCAGCTACAAGAGGAGGAAAGGACCGAGCGCCCACACTTACTGGCTGGCGGAGGGAGCTGGTTCCTGCTGTGCTGGTGGTGCCAGCGGAGAAGGTGGCAGAGCTTCTCCAGCAGCAGTACGTGAAGCCCGAAGACCAGAAACCCCTGGAATGACGTGTTCTGCAGAGCATCTCCTCCTCTGCCAGGCCACGATAGCAGCTATTGCCATCTAGCACTGATGCCAGCCCTGCCGCTGCCTTTTTCCAGAAATACCAAGGCACAACCCATCCCTGCACCCCAGAGCCCTCTGCACGTCCTCTCACCAGGCCCCTGCACAGCACGGTGCCTTCCTCCAGCAGCGGGCAAACACAACCAAAATTGTTCCAGAGGATGTTCAGATGCAAAGCACTGCCGGAGCTAAAGGGGCAGGACGGTGGTGGCAGGGGAAGGGGACAGCTGCTGCTGCAGACTTAGTTGGCTGAAAGCAAAGCTGTGGGGCACCTCCCCAATACTGCTAGACCAGGGGAGAAGCTGCTTGTATTTCTGGCCCATCACACCCCAGTTTTGGGGACGAGCAGGGACTGCGGTGCCAGGGAGGCAAACACTCGCCACCTCCAAGTCATCCAGCTTCAACCAGCACAGCTCCTCGGTGAGGTACACAGCCAAGGAACCTTCCCCATCCTCCCTTCTTGGACCTCCTGACTGCTGGCTTATTTTAAGAAGGGAACTAAATTGTTTAGGAGCTAACAAAGAAGTTAACCCAGGAATTTCTGCCCATTAATCACTTCATGCCGTGCTCTGGGGTTTTCTTTTGTTCAAGCAACAGAGAAATGCAGGGCTGGGCAATCCCCATCTCGGGAGGGAAGACAGCCCGCAATATTTTGATGCGATGGGACTTTATGAAATACAAGATTTTACAGTAATAACATTATGGTTGTGTATCAAACTGTAACAGGGGATAACACAGCACCATGCGGCTTGCCAGCGGTGGATCAGCAACATGGAGTGTGTGAAGTTTGCACAACAGCAGTAGCTGCCAAGGTCAAGGATGCTACAAGCACAGGGAGAGCTCTCTGGAGCCACTGGTCCCAGGGAACCCAGGGGAAGCTTCAGCACAGAGCCACATCCCCACAACAGATTCGGACTCTTTGGAAACCAAAGGCAAAAGGCAATGGAAGGAAGGAGCCCTGGAAGGAGCATTTCCAATACAGAATGACTGACTTGAGGTGACTCGGAGCTGGCCACACAAGCATAACTTCCCTCTTGCCTCTACTGAGATAATTAAGGTTAAAAACACTTGGTAAAAGACCTGCGACCTTGAAAAATGAATACGCTTTCCGCAGTGCGCCAGGATTGCTCTTTTCTTCATCTCAGCAGAAAGCCTCCTTTGCTTCCCTTTGTAAGAAAACTGGAAGAGCCAAAGCTGCAGCTGGCCAGACCACGAGATGGGACAGAGGGTCCCCCCACAACTTGGTAATGCCAGGGCACCAAGCGCTGGCAAGCGGAACGGTGCTCAAAAGCATCGAGTGTGCCCACGGCAAGCACGGAGAGGAGTTCCTTGTGTCTCAAGCTTTTATTGCACAGAAGAAGAAATAAATAGTCTAAAGGCTGAAACAATCAGAGGTAAAAGGAAGAGAAAGGCAGTGATTTCCCCATCCCTGTAGCATCAGAACTGATTTGCGGTGCTGGGGCTTGCCTCTACCCAGAGCCCTCCCTCGTGCCTCTGCGGGTCTCTGCCAGGACTGCTGCCTGCAGGCAGGACAGTGCTCCACAGAGGGGTTTCTCCCTGGGGAGCAGAAGCGACGGTGAGGGGGGTGTCCATGTAAGACCTCACCCCACGCCACAGCCACTGCCCACCAACCCTAAGGTCTGCGTGGGAAATCCTGCAGCACCCCTGGCTGAACCTCCTGCATCCCAAATCATGGCAGTGGGAGAAAAGGCTCCTTGTGGGAGCTCACTATGGGATGGGCTTTAAGCAAAATAAGCAAAAATGAGGCTAAACATATTTTGTCCCGGCACTTCTGAATCACCTGTCCCTTCAGCCAGGAGATGCTCTGTTTGGACCCAGCTATGTTGTCAGGTGTCACGTCAGAAAGGATGTGGGAAATCACTATGAACAGCTTCTAAGACATCATTTCACAGTTTTACAGTAGAGGTCATTATACTGCATTACTCCATTTAAATGTGCGATCCCAGTTGTGAATATATTTCATAATCTTCTTGCACTTGCCACTGATTCTGGCCTATTGTCTAATGCCTTAAAGTACTTTCTAAAACCTTGGTAATTGAAATGCTGAGGTAGAAAATTACTGTATTACAAGCAGGCAAATTCGTGCCGAGAGAAGTGAATTGACCTGGAAGGTCGCATCCATCTGTGGCACAGATGGGAGCGGGGCGCTGGCTCCTGCTGCCGAGGTCACCGCTCCCAGGCACAAAGCATCCCTAGTCACCCAGAGGACATTTGAAATGGGGTGTTGTAAGCTTTTATAGCGCCAACGGTCTTTAGAGCTCAATAACGCTTGTAATTGAATTCTCTGAAAAGATTATATTGTCCTCACTAACTCATTACTTCCCTGGACTGGCCCTTTCATTTGCGTTTTTTTCCCCCATTTTGGGTAAGACTTGAAACCCAGCAATGTTGTAGTTTGCATAAACAAACAAGCCTCGAATATATAAATAACTATTCACATCCTTTTCGCATATATTCAAGTATTTCACAAGGCACTGTGGCAGCCATCAGCATTTCTAAATGCTTTTTGAAGCGATGGCTTGATTTTTTTTGTGTGTCCTTTACTGGAATTGATTCCCAAACTCCTCTCTGCTGATAAGCGAGGACTGGTGATAGCGGTCCCGCGAGGCAAAGTCTGCGTTCTCCTCCGTGAGCTGCGTGGTCTCCATGCCAACTGTTGCAAAGGACGGTGTCACCACGATCTGCTCCTTGGGAGATGGCCTTCTCCTGCAAACAGAAAAGCAGAGGCAGCTGCATCGCCCCTTGTCTGCCATCCATTAGCAGCTGTGCTCTCGGCTGCGCAAACAAGACAGGGTGCTTCGAGAAGAGGCTAAATCCTTCTTGGCACCCTTAGGAGGCATAGAGGTAATCTGAAAGCATTTTTCTTAGAAGGTGCACAAAAAATACACTCCCTTCCCCCAGACAACACTGGAAAATATGCATTTTCTTAACAAATAAGTTTCCTCTTTGGACGTTGGCTATGGCAAGCACTTTCCACACCGTGCAGGAGAAGGAGCGTGAGCCATTTCTAATGAAAAATACCCTTCCTAGAGTTTCCTAAGCTCTAGTGTACAAATATTTTTGTAACTCTTTTAAACGAAAGAGATTTTCCTGTAATCTCTTTATCCTAGAGGCTGATTTTAAGAAAACCTTAATGCACATCTGCAAATCAAAACTGTAAGAGCTTATAACACCAACTCAGACCTCACTGAGCACCTAAGAGCCTTAGAGGTGTCAAAGATCCTTGGTTGCCTCCAACTCTCTTGCAGTCTAATAGGATTTCTTCTTTACCTCCAATTCATTAAAATACCTGGCCTGGATTTCAAGGAAACAAAGCCTAGGAAAAACTTGTAAATGACTTCAATAAAATGCAATTTTTTGCAGTGTAGCAACGGTGGGCTTCAAAATGACCCAAGCAGAGCCAAAACTGTCTTTGTGCCAACATGAGCAGGAGCCCTAGCATTAGGTTAAGGCAACCAAGCTGGCTGGCTGACCCAGAGATCGCACTCTTTTAGGAGAGAGAAATAGGACCAGTTTCTGCCTTGGGCACTCGCCAGCTCCCCACTCAGCCCTCCTCGGCAGGGTCTTTGCTCATCAATTGCACTGATCGAAGCACTAAGGACTCTGTCGGTCTGGTAACCTAAGAGAGGCCCGTCACCCCCAGCTTCTCTCCCAAGCCACCTCTGCTACCAAAAAGGCCTGTGGCCATTTTATAGGGACTGTGGGCAGAGGCAGGAGCTGGGAAGACAGGCATAGACATCTGCCAATGTGTTTAAATGCCTGGACTTTCATTTCTTTTAAAGGAGCCACCAAATTTGCACATATAACGCATGGCAGCTCGTGTCGTGCAGTCCTTACCACGGCGTTCACCCACTGCAATGAAAAAGCAACCCAACGGATTGAGAACCTCAAATCCCATTGCACTGCACAGAGGCAGAGATGGTCACAACCTGCTATGGGAAACCCAAACATGATGGCATTAATAATTAATAGGATCAAAACAGATTAACAAAACTAGTTAATAACCAACCAACCAAAACCCTTAAGGTCTTCTGGGAAGGAAAAGCCCAAGACAACACTACTGCAGTCCCATGCAAACTCAATACTGAACGGTTCCTTCACCGAAGACTTTGTTTATTGTACTTGCCCCGTAGCTATTGCAGCTTCCCCCCAAATTTCCTCTTTGAAACTCGAGCACAGCTGCCACGCGTGCCTGTTCCACCACTACCATAGTAATTCGCTTTCACTGGATGGTGGGTGGAAGGGATGGAGTCTCCCATTTCTCATCTCCTACCAGATTTTCCAGTTCAATCTGAGCCATAAAGGTTGAGCACAGACCTTTGGGGTAAGACAAAGCTTCAGGCACCAAGATACGGTTATCAGCTTGACATGTCCACACACAAGGCAGAGGACACTCCTGCTCCCCCACTTATGTGGCCAGCCATAAGCCAGGCTAACGGGAGCAAACAGTTATTTTTAGCATTAAGTAAGAATAACTTTGAGCATGCTAGAAGGGCCAGACAGGCTGCTTAAGGTAATAAGCAAGTCAATTCTTCCACCCCTCTCTGTGCACATTAGTGGGTCACGGGAACAACAAGCAGCGCGTCGGTCACTGCCAAGTGACTGGTACCAACCTGCACGAGGTGATCAAAACCGACTTAATCCAGCCAAAGAAACTGAAATTCGCTGCTGCTCCTACAGAGAAAAGGCATGAGAAGTCAGTACGCTGCTAATTCTCTCATAATAGCATTACACCATTGAATTTTTGCATAAAATCTCAAACCAACATGCTTGTTATTAGCCTTCAGTATCCAAAGATTTCGTGATGGTGAGAACACTCCTGCAGTCTTCCCACACGCTGTGGCTTTTAAACGATTGTCAAGAAATGAGCCCAAATTTCCCATGGAGAACAGCGATCCTTTCCCCGACCAACAGCTTGTTAAACCCCAGTGAAGCCATGAGCAAAGTACAAACACCCACTCCAGTACCTTTTCCTCCCTGGACTGCAAAGATCATTCCCACTGCAGGGATGGGGAGGTGGGAGAAGCCATTCAGCCAACCTCAGCCAAGGTGGCTGCGGTCTCACCATTCATTCCCTTTTGTCTGACCCCATGGAGAGCTGGCTTAGCTTATTACACCAACACTATTTTTTTCTGATTTCTCTGTAGAGTTAGTTTCCTGCACTGGCTCACTGCAGGGGCAGAGAACTGCTGGAGCTGGCAGCAAAAGCAGCAGGAGAAGTTTGTGGTGAGGGACAGGGAGGAGAACAGAGACCCGGCAGCACCTGCTGGATTTGGCTTAGGCTGTTGGGAAGGAAGAGAGAGGAGAAGGGACATGTGGAAATCCCACAGCAGTTCTGCTCCCAAGGTCTTCATCTAGTCCGTAATCCAGAGCATCTCTCAAGCCAGTGTCTCCCAACCTTTCTAGACAGAAGGATCGTTCAGTCCTTTGGAGAACAAACTCACAGATCATTAGATGCCATGCGACCACAAAATAACGTTCACTCACAGCCAAATAAAAATCAGGCTGAACTTGGAGTGTTCCATTTCTAACTTTTTCTTTGCCGTGCATTGTTTTACTGTATGCATGCCAATGCACGTGCAAAAGAAACCAAGAAAAAAAAAGTCTAGTCATGCTGCTGTTTCTCAGATCACTTTCCCAAATCCTCTACACACTGAGAAATTCTTTTTAAAGTAATTTCTAAATATTTCAAAAGCAGATAACAGAGATATAATATAGTGAACATACAAAGGCAAAGAAAACTCCAAAGCCTGAAAACGTTGCTTGTGTTTAGTTTAATATATGAGGGCCGTAAAAAACTTTGTTAAAACTTAGATATATTTCAAAAGATACAAATTACCAAGTACTATCCCCAATATCAGCTCTTTTCTACTATCCCATAAAGATACATAGAAAAGAAGTCACTGAAGAGTAGGAAGAGAAGAATTGCTGAGCAATGTTTTGATGGTTACGGAGTGACAACTAGTTTTTGGTTTCTCATTGTCTGGGTTTCTGAAAACTAGTACCTACTTACCTAGCGTCTAATAATCTTTCATCTAAATAAACCCAGGTAGCTCTTTCTGCATTGCCTAAAAGACATATGAACTGAGACTCTTTTGACTTTTCTCATCTCGGGCAAAAAATTGCACATCCATGTGTGCAGGTATGCATGCATGCACGCACCTACGTATGGATGTACGCGAGTACGCGCACACTGCGTGCGTATCACCCTCTCCCTTCAGAGACACAGACCAATGCAAACCCCTCCTGCGGCCGTGCCAAGGAGCTGTAGGCTCTCATGAGCTGCTTTCTGAATGTGCTTCACTGTTTAATTTTGAACTTGTTTAAGCCGATCACATGCACAGACCTTTCTAATGCCCTCTGCCTAAAAGTATTTTCCCAGATTACTTTCCCAACATATTCAACCTGTTTAGTTCTGGAATCAAAAGGCTCTCTTGTTCCACAGTTATAAATGCTGAGATTTAATGAGATACTCATCATAATTCCCATTTTCCTTAAAGTTTTCTCAGGTGGGTTTAGATTGATTAATTTAGTTTATTAAAACCTATTTATGGCAGATTTTTCTCATTGCTGTGATACATTTACAATCTGCCACCCCTGTTAAGTCTTAGTATTAGTATCTGGTTTTGCTATTTAAAGTACAATGTAATAAAGCAATAAGCACAATGTTCAAACTATCAAACCAATGCTAGTTACAGTTAGAATCCAAAATAAAATTAAGGAGTCAGAGAGAAAATGTATTAAAACTAGCAATGAAACAAAACCTCATCATTCATGGTGTCACCTGCATATTAAACACAAGAGTCTCAATTCTTAATTAAGATAAATTAAAGCTTAATGAATTTTTAAGCAGATTTAATAATACAGAAAAAAAAAATACTCACCAAGGGGGAGTCCTGGGCTCACTTGGCTGATGTAGAAATACAGAATAACGGCTGCACCCAGGCTGACAAGAGTGTAGATCCACTGAATGACAAACATTATGACGAGGGACACGATCGCCTGTTGGAAAGACATGGTTTGGGGTTACCCCAGAGTCTGTAAGACAATACGAAGAAGACAATGTGACAGTTCTTTTTCTGCAAAGCCCAGCAGGTTCGTTGACCTCCTGCTCTGGCCCTGCGGGAGAGCTGGCAGCGCAGTGCCTGGGGAGGACTGCTCACCTGCAGACACAGCCCGACACCGGGTCAGCAGTTTGTTCCTCAACCTGGCAAGATGAGCACGTATTGCAACTCTAATGGAAACTCTTTAATAACAGAGGCAGTGCTGGGGCTTTCAAGTTGTTACAAAAGCATGAGTAAATGCTTTTTTTTTTGCCAGAAACACTGCATCTTGGTTTTAAATGCATGCAAAAACAGCGCTTTGATGGCATCTCCGTGCTTTGTCTTTCTCAGGGTCTTCTTGGGAGCATTGTGTAAGAGACATGCACAGTCAGGACCCAGGATGCAGCCACTCGGAATTATCCTGGTGAGTGTTTCCTTTTAGGCATCTCCCTCCTAACGATGTCCTGGGACTGGGACACAACAGAGGCTCTCCTTGGACAAGACCTGCTGCACAGCCCAGGTCCTGCCCCTGGAAGGAACGATGCCAGCTGCAACCACGTGGGTGGATGGATGCTCCTGGGCATCTTTGGCTGAGGCCAGTGGTGCAGCAGGACCCCTGGGGAACCATGTCATCTCCTGCCTGCAAAACACTCCATGGTGCATGACTGTTTGCCACACATAGACCATTTCCACCCAGCATTATCTGAAAAGATTTGGGTCTGGCATGGCTGAGGTTTCTTGGTTTATGAGGTTCCCATGTTACAGGGAGCTTCGTTTGGTCTCACTGTTAAAAGGCAGGACAGCAGAGGTCTACAGTGTCATCTTCAGCAGCATGGAGGCAGCTTTCAGTGAGCTACCTTCAGCCCTAGAGGCAGCGTGGGCCTTGGGTCTCTGCTTGGGCTACTCCAAGAGAAGTATCCCAAGGCTCACCAGCTCAGGAGGTAGATTTGGCTCAAGGGGCATATGAACGGGGGCAGGGGTAGCATCTTCACGGGTGAGGTTAGGAACAGCAAGGGGCAGCATGCAAAGAAAGAGCTAAATGAGTCCAGACTGACACAATCGGTGAAGCTCAGAGAGAAGGCAGAGGAAAAAGGAGCCAGGATGAATAAATGCATCTGATTTTTCTTCTGTGATTTTATTTTGCATCGTTGATCCCTTCTCAGCTCTGCTGCAACCTCCTCCCAAGTCTGATTATTGACAGGAAACCAAATCTGCTTTAATGAACATGTCAGTCATCTCCGCAAGCAAACTCCCTCGCGAAGGCAGAGCCCTGACCGCTCCGCGATGACACGCGCTTGGGAGCCACGTTAGTTACCGAGCCCAGAGACAGCATCAGTGCGCAACCTCCTAAAGATGTCATCGCTAGAGGAGCCTCCACATCCATCCCACCCCTGGTGCTGCAGGCCGGCAGGAGCCCTCGCCAGGAGCTGGCTGCTGGCAGCAGCAGTGAATTTGAAAAGTAGGTGTCAAACTCCATCTGAGGATTAAACTAGAAGGGTTCACTGTGTTGTTCGAGCCGGTTTGTTACATTTTACATGCATCTATGAAATTCCCATCCATGCAGCAAAGCCATATGGGTCATCTATTATGCATATCTGACCCTTTCCCTGTCATCTGCCCAAAAATCCATCTTCACAAGATGAATTTAAGCATCTTAAACTCCTCAGTGGCTTGAGACAGAAGCTATTTGAAAGTTATTTATTCTTTAAAGTAACGTGCCGGAGGAATGCTCCACTTTCCTCCCTCAAAAGATGGAATTTCACAGCCGGGCTGCTGGTATCAGGAGGTCAGCACTACTGAAACCCCACCCCGAGCTTGCAGAAACTGGCTCATAAATAAAAGCAACACAGCTTTGAAGCTGATGTCTCACTCCATCCCCTGGCAAGAAAAAGCAGGTTAGCAGATAGTGAAAAGAGGGACACTGATTTTTTCCCAGCCAGCCATGCATCTCTAAAGTCCTAAGATGCCAGACTTTGAATTTGTATCATTTTGGATTGGGTTGGGGTTTGGGTTTTTGCTGTTGTTGTTTTAATTAATATGTCATCTGGCTTTCTCTGAATTTGAATGGCTAGGTGCATGGTACCTTGAGTACTTAATTCAGGTGACCTGGAATACTAGAAACAAAAGCCATTTTAAAGCACTGGAGTGTATCTACACTGCAGCAAGTGAGGAATTTCCTTTTGTTTTCTATGATCACAAACCAGTGCTCAAAATAAAAGAAAATTACTTACACCAGCAAAGGAAACCCAGTGGTTGCAGAATTTGGAGTAGAAGGATTCTGGTATTTGCTGAATTCCCAGCTCTGGATTTTGTTGCTTTATAGATGAATCTACAGGGGAAAAAAAAAAAAAAAAAAAAAAAAAAAGAAGAGACATTAGAAAGGAGTTAAAGTGGATTTTTTTTCTCCTACTCTACATTACCACATTCCAGAAAAACAAAGCAGAAATTCTAGCTAACAGCAGGGTATGGCCGAGTTAAACCAAAACCTCTAAAATGAAAACAAAAAAGAAGTGCAAGAAGAAAAACAAGCTGCCAACTCTGGTGCTGAGTCCATTTGAAGGCCACATCTGCCTATCTCTGCCTCAGTTTCCCTATTTGCAAAGGAAGAGAAATAAAGCTTTTCTCCATTGGAAGGGTTTACGAAGCTTAACTGACTAACGCTGATAAAACACTACAGCACTGAGATGACAAACTACGAGCAAACACATGGTATCAAATACCCATATCACCAACAAAACAAATTCAGACTCTTAGCTGTGGATGTTGCACTACAGACTCCACCTGCGGCATGGGGACCACTGCATTTTGACAGCCTGTGTTTTAGACTTGCATGGCTCCATCCCTCCTGCCCCGCACCAGGATGAAGTAAATGCCAAGATATACTCAAAACCTTTTTAATGTACAGCGCTAAGAGTACATGTGTAGAATAACGAGTACCCCATAAACAACCCTACACTAAATATAGTCCTGCCTGTTTTCCTGTGATTAATCTTCCATAGGAAATTGCATTGGAACTTCTCCTGTGATACATTGCGATGAACTCTACCCTCACCTGATATTATTGCTATGAATCACTGAATGACAGCCCCGTATAAAGCTAGTTTCATGCCTGCCTTCAGGAAAGCACCGGGAGGACCGAGGTTATAAACCATTCCCCCGTGAGCATGGAGATGTCCATCTCCTACAGCCCTTACCTTCTCCCCTCTGGCCGGGGAGTGCCGGCACCTCGCTGCAGAGCTGCCCCCCCTGCTCCAGCAGCCCGGGTGTCTGCTGGGCATCCACAGCGGGTGACGAGCATGGACCCACGTCACGCCGACAGCCCTGCTCAGCCAGGTCCTGCCGGCTCTCGCTGTGGGGCTCCGCGGTCTCATCCCAGCTGTACTGAGCCAGGGGAGCATCGTGATGGAGATCCAGGAGAAAGCTGTCTTGTAACGTCTGCTTGGCTGGCTTCTTTGCCTTCTTTTGTTTGACCTTCTGGGTTAAATTCTCGGCTCCTTTTTTGCAAGTACCTTGCTCACTACGAAATGGTTTAAAAAGCTGGTCCATGTCTTTTGTGAATTCCAGCAAGGTGCCATTTGATCTGCTTTGAATTACTCCATCTGCTGCACGGCTGGAGGGCTTGTTGAAAATTAAAGGCTGGGAAGAGTGAGCAGGTCTAGTGTTTTCCATCTGGGTCTTGCCAGGTTTCTGCTGAACGTTGTAGCTCAAGGAGACCGAGAAATAGGAATAGTCTACAGCAATATATGTCAACATGAAGTTGATGGTGACTATGGGAGCAAGAACGTTCACTTGCCCAATGAAGATGAACGCCATGGTGATGAGACTTGTTAAGCAAATCGCAGCCACTGGAGTCTTGTTGGGTCCTTTCTAGTTCATAAATAAATCAAACTTACATTTAAATTAATAACCATGAGCCTCACCGTGAGGATTCCCCACTTGCTCAGCTGTCACGGGTGGTTACCTGGGCTGTCTGCAGTACCCCCTTAGTCCTGAAATACACGCATCCATGTGCAAGCAGAGGCTCACTGGCTTAATAAATTAAAGAACAGGCTGGAAGCCAAAAGATGCTGAGCTCCCACCTCACCTCTGAGCCTCACTCAAGCTTTGTCTTCGGAAAATTCATCCACTCTCACTCTCTATCTCCATGGTCATTAAAGCAGCAATAAACCTTCAGAGAGATTTGTGGGGCTTACGGGAAGTCTGGCAATAAAACATGTTAATTAGAGTTAACTGTTCATCTCTAATTTCTCTACAGCATTCTGCATCACTGCCTACCCAAAAGGCTCCCGCACGCTGCTGTTGGAAAGGCTTCGGCTGCCAGACGCAGTGAAGGAAGCTCTGCCCGCATGGAGCAGTGCCACCTTCACATCAGCAGCTTCTGGCCTTGCCCTGACACGAGGCTGAGCTAAATCCACGGTCTGCTGAGCCTCTGCACTTGGGGTTTCCCTCCTTTCATCCACCCAAGCTGCGGCAGGAGGAAAGCAGCAGAGAGGATAGGCAGCCGAGGGTGCTGGGGGGTGGGAGTCAGCCCCCAGTGATGCCGGGCACGTGTCGGGAAGGCAGGCGGCCAGGAGAAACACCGCCTGCTCTTCTTCTTTGGGGTGGAGTGAAGGCAGGGAGAGGAGGAGAAAAAGAGAGACAAAGCAAAGGGTATCAGGGGTGGAAAGACTTGAACCATCAGCTCATGAACTTTAATCCCAGGTCTAACACGCCCTTCCTTGGATCAGGCGCTGTCTTACCATTTCGGTACCCAAGAAGCCTATGCAGGCTGCGTGAAGACCTCACTGGAAAATGTCTTACAAGATATCTTACAAAATATCTTAGGTTTTCACTTATTGCATGTGCTTCTTTAATAAGCACACAGCTCAAATGGAAACTATTTCTATTTCCTCTACTCTTATTTATTAATAGAAAAGGGGACAAGTTCTGGACCTTATGCCTTTTCACAATGAAATAGAAATACGTCTTGGGGACAAAGGAACACGGTTCTCAGAAAGTATCTTCAGTATCAGAAAGGCGTACTGAGATGGGAACAGTTGGGACGATCTCAGGATACCTCTGGCTTGGGTTTAACTCTACAGAAAACAACCGTGTTTCCCATCAGCTGGGCTTATGGTGACTACACCACTTTCTTCAACCTTGCAAAAGAAGTACTGATGTGGAACAGAATGGTAAGGGCAAACTAAATTTATTAACTCTTCATAAACCAAATCTAGACAGTTTTCAAGGTAGCAGAGAGAAGGAAGGTGGAAAAGTGATCTGCCTTTGATTTCTCACCTCCTTTTGAGCCCTTCCCGTCATGGCGCTCTGCCTGGACAGAGTTCAGAGCAGAAAATTTGACAAAAAGACAGAAAACTATGAGAGAAGAGAGGGAATCAACTTTGCAGTCAACTTTGCTAAATCACTGAGAATTTCACAAGGGTTGCCAAGTGGAGAACAGCCTGTTCTGGGATCACCAGACAACTGCCTTCAGGAGCTGGAAGTTTTTGCTGTTGTTATTGCTCCTGCTTCCCCTATAATTATTACTATTCAGTATTATTATTGCTACTATTATGACTTTAATTTTAGAAAATTACTTTGAGAAACAGAAAACAGGATAGAAAATGCTTATACTTACAAAACATTTAAATATTTTAAAACATTCATAAATACCAATATCGTAAAATATTTTTCTGTATTTACTAGCTGCTCTGAAGGAGCAAAACATTGTAAGGTTTTTCCAGCCACTTAGTACAGACAGATAGGTACTGCAAGTTATTGCGAGTGAGAGAATTATTTTCTCCCTGTTTAAAAGAAGGGAAAACCATAAAAAATAGTTTGCTCTGAGTGTATAGCCCAAGACTACAGAGTCATTAGTGACTGGTACTCTGACTCAGCAGAACGACTCAAGCGAATGAGGATTATTTGTATGGACAAGGAAAAAGCCTCTTGTCATATTCAAAGCAAGGCTTTGTTTCAAAGCATATCTAGAGCTTAGCAGCAGTGAGCGAGATGTAGGGGAAGCAGGACTCCTCCTGCGCGGTGCTGAGCCCCGTGGGAGGGCTCAAGGCAGAGGCTGTGCAGCACAGGGGACAGGCAGGGAAAGGACCACAGGCAGCTGGGCTCTTGGTTTTTTAATAAAACCACCCATCTCCTGGCTTTTCTACCTATGCATAGGGTACTAGTTCCCGAGCCTTCCCCTCCTTGCACTTCATACATCCTCCATCTCACACTACAGATGCATCGAAATCCTGGCTTCTTATATCACCGGTTTTCCTTCAGGTGAAGGTCTGACAGCAATTTCAGAGAAAGGATGACTAACCCCACGTCCAAGGAAGGCGAGCATGGGGATCACGTTCTCCTGGGCGATGCACTGCAGGATCCTGGGTGCTCCGTACAGCCCTCCCATGCAGGAGGCCAGGGACGAGATGTACAGCCCTAGCAAAAACAAGAAACCCACCAAGGATACCTGGAGGAAGCGGAGAGAACACAAAGTTGATGATATTGTTCTTTAAAGACCCCCGAGCAGTCTTAAATACATGTATTTAAAGAGATCACATACATTTTGTAACATTGCTAAATGAACAGAGCGAGCCCTGGGAAAGCAGAAATTTAACTGGTCTGTGGTATAAAGTGCAAGCAATTAATACAGGAAAATTATCCCATAAAAGTAATTTAATACTGAACATCCTGTACCGACAGAGCCATTTGACAAGCTCATATCCAAGAAATTCTTTGTCACTTGGAGCAATTGCGGCAAAGCAGGAGCTATTAGATTCCCCTTAAGTAACTGGAAGTGAGTTTATTTCAGGAGAGATCACTTATATACAGAGCACATCATACAGGAAAAGCTGCCCAGGCTTCCAACCATCCAAAACAGGAAGACAAACCCCTGCGTCCCAGAGGGGAAAACCAATCCTGAAAGAAAATCCACAGTAAAACCAAATCAAAATTGCCACTTAAACAAATGGCATCTCAAAAAATACGCTCCAAAGGATATAATACAATAACCTTATTTTCCTGACTTCAGTGAGAAAAGAATTTCCTTTGGCCAACATGAAACTTAAAAAAAATCTTTAAAGCCACAGTGCTAACAAGGCTGGGTTTATTACCGGTTTCTAGCGAGCAGCCTTTCAAACGGGGAGCATCTCCTGCAGGCGTGGAGGGAAAGGAGGGCAGCTCATGGTCTATCACACAGAAGCGAGGACTGGGGCCCCCCGTGCATGTCCCCACTCTCAAGAGCTGCAAACACAGGCAGCATAGCTGAAAAAACCCACCCAAATACACAAAACCCCACAATATGAATGCTGTGCAAGAAAGCTTTGAAATGGGAGTGCTCCTGGTGCCATGGTGGAAGGACACGGGCAGACACAGCCAAAGAGACTAAGGTCTGGGGTCACCTGAGCCATCCCCGAGTCCTGCAAGACCACACGAGTCTGAGACCCAGCAGCCAGCCACAGAGAAATGCAAGGCATGGGGGGTGCCACCAGCACAAAGGCCAGGCAGGGAGAAAACCCCCAAATTTTGGTCCAGATCTGTCCTGCCCATACTCCACTGAAGCGAGGTGCTGAGGTGCCCACAGACATCCGTGGCAGGGTCGGCACTGAATGCACGTCCCCCGCGTCCTTCGCTCTCACCCCTCCTCTTGTGGAAAACGAGGTCTAAAAGAACACGGGTCTTCCCAGCTTCTGCCCCTGTTCAAATCAGGTGGCCCATGCTTTATTAGAAGGAATTACCAAAATTTACATGGCTAAAGATGATTCAAGTTACATCTGCCTTTTCCTCATCTATGAAATCCACATGCAGCAGAAAGGAGATTGGGTACAAAGCCATAAAATGCTTGCTGTTTGGGGAAGGCATGTAAAATTAATGTCATGGTCCAGAACCGCACAAACCTCCTACCACAACGTTTCTTCTCCCCATGAAAATCCACTTGGCCTTGTAAATTTTATCTTGTGGGACAGAAGAAACTTGAGAGAAAGATGAGCAGATATTCACTTCCATTAGACCAATGGACAGACACTCGATGGGGAACCTTCCCTTCCCTCTCCTCTAATCCTGCCCTGCTCTGAGAAATACTTGGAAGAAACAATCAGTTGTGCCAGACATCGTATATTATTTTAGCTGCCAAAAATCCTTGCATTTAAATGTACTACTTGACATTCAACTCAGGGTTAGAGGGGAAGAGTCCTTTTCAATGAGGCTGATGAAAGGGTTTGCTGGGGGTTTTGAGCACAGCGAGTGTGAATACTGTCTAAGAAATTGGCACTTTGAGCTCATTAGAAGTGAAATTACTGCGCCTCATTTTTACGTTTAAAAAGCCAAACAAGTATTGCAAGGGAGAAAAGCAGCCAAGCAGTCAGTCACCTGTGAGTGACAGAAAGGGAGAGTTTGGATGTGTAATGATCTCTCCCCCCTCCATCTCTCCAAACAAAGCCATTAAAATCTAAAGCAGCTTGTAATAACTCAAAGAAGCAACATGAATATTGGGATTGCACCATTCTTTTGTTCCATAGTAGGGAAAAGAAAACTGAATTTGCTTTTGGGGGGTTTTGTTTGTTCATTTGTTTATATTTAACATTATTAAATATCTTCATATTCTTTAATGGGAGATTTTTCATTCCCCTCCTCCCCCCCCAAGGGTTCTGAAGTTAAAACACAACTTTAATGATCTCTTTCTCTTCAGCTGATTCAGTTAAAGCTGATTCTTTTAGTTACTGTACTTTTCGCCCACTATGTCACTGACACACAAAGACATTGCCTTAAAGAAGGTAGGCTCATTCTTTTCATCCTGAAACAAAGATGATTTTTTACCTTAGCAGGAAGTGGCAGGAGCCCCACCAATAATTTGGAGTTTATTTTGAGGGTTGGAGGAAATCTAGAGCTACAGTTACTTAGAAGGAAAACAAAGCCAGGGTTTCAAGTTATATTTTAGATTAAAACAATGTTACGAAGCAAATAAATGGCAAACATCTCAATTTTAAGTTAATCACAAGAAATAGTGTCAAATATGGTGAACCCATGATTCTGCACAATGCTGAATAACAGAAAATAAGCCCTTCCATATCCCATTTAAAGTAAGACAATGGCACGCACCAAAATCTTTTGCTCTCTTTTTAAAGGCCTGCAGTGATAAGGTTCATTGCCTGTAACACTACAAACCTCCCTCGTGTATATACACCCATGTGGAATGTCTCGAGTTTAATAATCCTATTGCTCGCCCTGCAATTACAGCCTGCTAGATATGGAAATGTAAGCTTCGCTTGACTTAGTAAAGATAAGCAGTGGGGTTCTTTAGAGATTTCAATTTGGTCTAAGCTTTCACCAACGAGAATGGATACATTGAACAAAATACAGCATTTATCATTAGACCACATTAGCATATTTTAGCTCTTAAAGCTATTGCTGGGTGATTATGCCAAGATTCAGCATTACTGGATATGCTGGTGAATGCAAAGCTATTCAAACCAATTGTATGCTGGGATTTGCAATGGGGAAATCCCCCTGAATTTCAATGAGGGATGAGTACCCAAATTCCTTAGGCTTTTGGAAAAGTTCAAGCATTCAGTAAGGCAGATGACAACCTGAAAGCACCGTTATATAAAACCACGCTGGGTTATTCGAACAAGTTACCTTCTCTGCTATCATGAAGTCATAGCGGAGTGACTGACGGGTACAAATGGCTCCCAGCAAAAAAACAAAGACCATGTACAGAAACCACCTGCAAACAATAAAAATAAACTATATTTTTTTCCAGCAAGACAAGACCATTGACAATTCTCCCTATTAGCAGAGCCAGGAGATGGTCAAGTACCCAGTACAAGCTGGGTCTTCAATCACTCTGCATGGGCTGTTCCTGCATGATTTAGCCTCAGGACTAAATTTAACACCAGTCCACGTTACTTACCCACTACAATGTACCAGGGAGAGCTGCAGCATGACGGTACGGTACCCCTGAGGGGAAGCTACCTGCACTCTTGATGTGTGCATGGGGGGAATAACCCAGTCCTGCAGACAGACTCTTTAGTATGGCCTGTAGTGACAGGACAAGGGGTAATGGTTTTAAACAAAAAGAGGGTAGATTCAGACTCGGTACAAGGAAGAAACTTTTTACAATGAGGATGGTGAAACACTGGAACAGGTTGCCCAGAGAGGTGGTAGATGCCCCATCCCTGGAAACACTCAAGGTCAGGTTGGACAGGGCTCTGAGCAACCTGATCTAGTTGAAGATGTCCCTGCTCATTGCAGCGGGTTTGGACTAGATGACCTTTAAAGGTTCCTTCCAACCCAAACTATTCTATGATTCTGTGGTTCTGCAGGTACACAGGTCCCCTCATTTGGCAGCAACATTAAACACCACAGCCAGCCTGCTCTACAACATCAGTCATGATCCTCCTCTGGTGGCTCTGGCCTCTCCAGTACTCAGGTGGAGGCATAAGCTAGTCTGCCTGCAAAGCCCAGACAGCAGAGATATGAGTGACCACAGTCCATCCATCAGTGATACTTCTGTGTCCTGTGGAATCACCTCACTTAAAACAAGCACCAATTTCAGCAGGAATCCCTCTAAATTCTGAAGATCCTTGCTTTCTGTCTGAACCTTGGTATGCAATTAAAACTAATAATTTCAAAAGCAATTTATGTGGTAATGAAAGCAGGCAGGAAAACCTACGGAGGTCTTTTTAATATGGAACAGTATTTTATTCCTGGAAAGCAGCATTTCCCACAGGAGAGCACTGCTCAGGGATGCAGGGCTCCTGCATTCCCCTGGCCTTGCAGCAGTAGGTCACCTCACCTGTCTTGGCCCCATTTTCCCAATAACAAAAACTATATATTTTTTATATTTTGTATTTTTTATGTTTTCTATTTATATAGAAAAAGAAAGCACGTTGAAATCAACAGCAATAAGTGACAAAATCACACACCCCAAGCCTTTGAGCACTTTGCATCCCACTCTGGGACGGCCAGGCTGCAGCAGCACAACCGCTTTAGCACCACCACACATCCCATCCGGCGGAAGAAGGACTGATTACATCTGCATTGATGAACCTCTTCTCTAACCCACCCAGAGTAGGTGGTGGTAATGAAGGATAATTTGAATGTGAGCCAGACTTTAATTTTCCAGATGGCTGAGTAATAAAAGGTTGATGGGAATATGAAATGGATTGGTCACATCCAAGGCAGTCTCCAAAGAGTAAATTTTCCCCAATCTATGACTTACGAGGTGCCAATAGCAGCCAGAGACCCCAGGGGGATGTTGGTAGCAGGCTTCTGGAGATCTCCGCTCATATTGAACCCAGCCATCACACCTGTATTTTGTAGACATAAATGCAATTTAGAGTTAATCCACGTTATAGCATATATAATACATATTATAATATGTAATATAATTTAATCATCAGTTCGTTGATTGCTTCAGAACAGTAACTGTATCACTTCATTGCACTTCCACACACACGAATACTGGCTCCCATCAATTGCTTGGTTAAGAAACTGTTCCTGTCTTTAATAGAAGCAAGCCACCACTAACATATCTACAAAGAACCCTTTGTCCAGCTTGAACAATGCTGGGGGAGAAGGAAAAAAACAACAAAAAAAAGCAGAAATCTGAACAAAACCCATCTTATCTTAATGCAAACCTCGCAGAAGACAGTGTTGTCCAATTGTTGAAAAGAAAAATGCTACTGTTCATCACGGCAGCACATTCAGCAGGTGGTACTACCCCCCCCACCAGATCCATTACAGGTCCCTGCATTCATGGGGGACGACTGCCATTACAAAACGGCCTGTCCCGTCCGTGTTTAATGATGACCACATGCGCATTTAGCAGAGGGAATAACAGTGCTCAGCACGTAGGTGGCACCTTCCAGCCAGGGGATCTGCTTTGGAAGTAGGCATTATCTCTACTTTGCAGATAGGGAAACAGAAGCACTGAGAGGGCAAGTGATTGTCCCAGCATCACATAGAAAACACGTGGTAGGACTAAGAATAAAGTACTGAACTGTTATTTTAGGCCAGAGTACAGGGTATTGTACAATCAGGGACACTCCTTTGCCTAAAAAATTACCATCTAAAGACACAAGAAAGGGAAACGGGATGGA
Source organism: Haliaeetus leucocephalus (assembly GCF_000737465.1). Taxonomy (NCBI): domain Eukaryota; kingdom Metazoa; phylum Chordata; class Aves; order Accipitriformes; family Accipitridae; genus Haliaeetus; species Haliaeetus leucocephalus. The sequence goes on from NW_010972437.1 coordinate 24,205,772, forward strand.
GCAAAGGATTACAGTCTCCACGTTGAGGCTAGGAACCCAAGGCACAAATTGGTCAAGAGGCTTTGCCCACAGTTGAAGGAGAAGTCATACCAGATTTGGCAAGAAAACACAACTTCTCTCGTCACGTTATCCCACAACTTTTCCTAGAAGATTTCAGATATCTGCTCTAAATAAAAAAAATAATTAAAAAATCCATGATTTAGAATCCTGATGCGAATTTGGACAATTTGAAGGCAGAACAGAAGAGCCTCTTTAAGACACTAACTTCTGCCCATCGCTGTCCCACCCCTCGGATGTCAGACTAACATCTTCGTAAGGACACGTGGGCCAGGTGCCAGCCAGCAGCGCCCGCGGGACGGTTCCTGGGAGCTGGGGTGAGATCACCACAGAACAACAATGAGAAGGAGGATGCCAACGCCACGGCGCTCGCAGCATCTGCCAGCCCCGGCAGCAGGGGACCGACCGTGCGTCAGTCTGCCGCTCGGCTGCCAAGTCCAGCAGCCACTCCTCATTTTCAGAGGGCACAAGAATGGCGAAGTCAGGCCGCAAATCTGAGTGACTACAGCCCTAAATCAGTGACAACCCATTGCATTTTAAAGCTCAAACATTGATTGCTGTTTGGGAGGGTTTTCTCCCAAGATGAAGGGTAGACAGGAGCCGTGGGACAAATCCCAGGGTAAAAGGGACAAACGCAGCTCAGCCAGATGGATGCCTTCCCTATACACCTTGCATGGCCACCAGAGGACTGCCAACAGCGAGCAACGGTTGGGTTGCTAATAGAGGAACAGGGGCTCATCTCCCTGCTCTGTCCCAGGCTTTGCTGTGCATTTTCGTAGCTCCATCTCCCCGTCTGCTCGATGGGAGTCGTAACACCTCCTAGCCTTGCTGTGCTGCCGCGAGGATAACACATTAATAAGCACAAGGCACTCGCATGTTGCCAAACACATTGGCTAAGCATCTAGGGCTTTATTTATGATTAATATTTTTCCTTGATAATTGTTTTTTTTCCTCTCGATCATTCCACTCGGCAGCCATCTCTTTCTGTCCTCCTCTCCACCACAAAGCCAGAGCCCCAGGAGCTGCTCCCTATGGGCTCCTGGCATTCCTCAGCTCCTGGAAGAGCTGTCTTCCAGATTCAGACCAGATTTGAATCCTTGACACCACACTGAAAACATTACAAATCAAAATGAGTTCTTAATTTTCTCCTGGAAGACTATTGTGTGGACGTACTTCTGAATAGCACTGCTAAAAGCCCATCAACTGGTATGCTTTTCCCCAGAAAAAGCTTCCAAGTGCTGTTCAAGCACTGCTCCTTTTAAACAGCTATACAATGGGCTTAGCTAGAGGTGAGAAAAGTTAGGAAGGCAGAAGTCCACGGAAATGGCCACAAACATCATGTTAAATGAAGTCTCTCTGAAGCACTCCTCGGTGACATGCTACTTTGCAATTCAGGGGCAAAGCAGAAATCAGAATATTCTGAATTTTTCTTCCAAAGGGAGCAAACTATTGTCAGAAGGACAGCTGTTAATCTCGTGTGCCTCTTGGCCAAGTTTCCCAAACATCTGGCACCACCTCTAAATCTTCCAGCTTGAGCTTGACTCACCTCTTCCTCATCCAAACTCCTGCCTCAGCAAAGCACTGGGGAAACACCAAAATGGCATTTTCTGGACTGAATACGAAAAAAGTTGAAGACGTGAGAGTCATCGGCACAGCGATGACAGCACAGCCTAGGCCGCCTCATTGCCTCCCTCCCACAGACCCACGCATACTCAGGAGCAGCCAGGAGATGACCTGCCAGAGCCCACATAAACGGGATTTGAGACTGATGATTGACCTCCTGCCCAGCAGCGACTCGGGGTCAGACTCAGGCCAGTCCACACCACTAGCTTCTGTCAGGACCCCCAGGAGGTCACTGGACTCTCATGGCTTCCACTGCCAAAGACCAAGGCCGCCACAGAGGGAACCAATACAGATATTCTCAGCCCCTCAGGCCAAAGCCACCTCCTCCGTGCTGCAACTATGCCTCTGACCTGACTACTACAGAAGTAGGGACAATCCGGTAGTACAGACATATGGACAGTGCCAAAGCCACCTCTCCACCACGACCCAAGAAGTAATTTTCCAGACAGGATAACAGCTGCCAAAGAGCAGTACCGAGAAGGTCTTCTGCGAGCAGCAAACTAACGACCCCACCTTTTAATGAAAGGACAAACTGATTAATTTAAAAAAAAAACCCTAAACAATCTCCACCATCCATAGCCTCAGTCACCCCCTGCCAGAGAACTGGTCTGACTTGTGAGTAGCCACAAACAGCCTTTCCAGAGACTCTAGCTACTCAACAGAAGAAAAACCCTACACTTGCATATAAAATTCAACAACGTAGAGAAGTTGGGACGTTCCTTCCTCCAGGCACAGACCGATCCCTAGGGAAATGGCCAATCCCTTCTGAACTCAAGCAATCATATCTGCAGATTGTCCACGGAGAAAATTATCCACCTCTCTGTTTCAACGAGATAGCAGGCTGGATTTTCCACACTGGCTATTATCTCAGAGAGCAGCAGATAATGACAAAGCTTCTGGACAAGGAAGCATGAAAACACGGTCAACTCAGCCAGGAAATTATGGCTGAGACAGTCTGTACATTGCTGCTATTCCCAGCATAATCCTGTCCTGGGCATCATCCAGGTGGTGGATATGTGCATGAGGGGACCACCTACATTGTACATTAGACACAACCATCAGCTCCACCAGCTCTGGCTTCAAACTCCACCAGCTATGGCTTATAACTGTAGATATGAGCGCTTGCAAACACCCATTGCATTTTCCAGTGAATTTACTATAAAATATAAAAGGTTTTTTTTTCCTTCACCCAAGAGATGAAGAATGGAAAATCTTAGATAAGAATTGTAGCTAATTTTTTAAAAGGGACAAATTCTCCACTGATGTAAGCTGGCACCTCTCCACAGACTTCAATGGAGTTGTGCCAGTTTACATCATCTGATAACTTAGCCCAAAACTTCTAAATCTATTTGCTGTCATTTTGCAAGCGCCAAGTACGGTTTATTTCAGAACTGGTTTCAGTACAATGATATTTTCCACTAACGCCACATCAAACGTTGTTTTACTTTCTTGTATCACATGACAACACACTTCTTTCATTAGACAGAAAACCTTGGGGATTTAGTAGAAGAAGAAAAACATTCTCTGCACAACAGAAATGATGTTTAACTTCATTTTAAAAATGCATTGACGGTTGCATGGCTGCTGCTGGGAGCTGAACATGGGCAGGCAGTTCCCAAGACTTCTTCCCCGTGCAAAGCCCTGGTTAGATGGGTAGCTGGGTGTTTGCATATCACAGTGCGGCAGCAAAATGTCCATTAAGAAGGTATTTACAAACACACAGAAAAACATCTGGGTAATGCACAGAATCTCTATAGGGGTATGTTCACAGCTTCCGTAGCAAGTACGTTAGTCTTTTTGATTGAAGCCGGCAAATCTGACTCCTCCATGCCCATGCGCTCCCATTTAGGCCAGCTCTAGATATATGTTTTGGATCACTCATCTACTTCTCTATTATTAAATGACAAAACTTGGGGGAATAAAGCCAGCTGCACCGCACATCCAGCTGAAATGCTTTAAACAGCTATTACCCAGGAAGCAAACGGACCAGCCTCTGCTTACCACCGCTCAACCATAAAACCGGGATAACTTCATTCACGTTGCTGGACTCGTACCAATAAAATACAGAGAAACAAAGAAAACAACCCGACCTGGACTAAAACAATCCAAGGAGGATGCTCGTAGGAGGCAGCATGTCGCTACCAGTCTACAGAAGGCTGGGACAATCATCCCCTCCAGCCGAAGCACACACCCAGCTGCTTCTTCTGCCCATTCGGTCCCAGCAAAGGTCTCCCCACAAGTCCTGCTCCCCTTCCCCAAAGTGGCTGCCCCTCTTTGCTTTTACAGCTGCCAGCCTGTATTTCTGACGTTTCCGTTTCACTGCTATTTCTGGTGGAAATGGGCAACTTAAAACCACTTTTCACTACATCCCAGAGACTAAACTTAAGCCAGTTGAATTCAGATAACCATTTAAGAGAGAGAGGAAAGAGCTTATCCTGAAGAGATCAAAATAGTTTCACTTCAAAGAGGAACATTTCATCTCAGAAAGGACCAAACATCTTGTTTCACAATTTCCTAAACACTTTTTTAAGAAACTTCGTTATCAAAAGAGCATCTTAGATTGTAAACTAGCATATGCTAAAAATTAAAAAGATTTAATAATTAAAGATAAACAGAACATTGCTTTGGGTCAAAGAAATGTTTCAAACTGGCTCGAAGTAACCCCTGAAAACTAAACAACATATTGTTTCACTGAACTCTCCCTGAATTTCTGTTGCATCTTAACGCAAAGGATTTTGCTTCCAGTGCTTTGGCCAGGTCACTGGGGGGGTTCCAGCAGAGGTGGGTACCGCTTGGGGATGGTGCTGGGCAGGAGCACAGGCTGGAGGTGACAGCCTGGGAGTGACGTTCACGTGTCCCTGCTGCTCCTTTTCATGCGGAGGTGCTGGGGACCGACGCTGCCACTCGCTCGCAATCTGCATCACGCTGCCTGCCCTGCATCAGAGGTGCTGGCAATCCTGTCGCATCTCTCCAGCCTGCTATTAACGCCGCTGCCAAACCCACCCCTGAAATGTCACCTCCGATCTCGCGGACCGCCAGTCCCACTGGCGGGCTCGGGCTGCGTCCAGTCAGCGTCCGTAACGTGGTGGGAAGCAGCTCGGCTCCAGCACGTGGGACCCCGAGAAACGCGGGGTCCCGTCTGCAGCCCTAGCATCACAGCCCCATCGGGGGGGAGGAGGCGAGCTAAGCCAGCGTGGGTCAGGCAGGACGTGGGGGAACCAGCTCTCACTCATCGCCCCAGTCCTAGGAGACGTGAGCTTCATTCCCAGCACTTCTGAAGTTGCACTGGGCTCCCCGTTTGCGATCTGCAGCAGAGAAGTCTTGCGTCCCACCCTAAAAATTTCTTAATCAGATAACAAGTTCTTCCATGTAAAGCACCGAACACAGCCCTACGTTTTATGAGGCTCCTGAACCCTGCAGTGCTCCAAACAGCAATAATAGGAGCAAGAACAACGTTGTACGGTACCACTGGCACCGCTACTCCGAAGGAATAATTCAAATCCTGTAAATAACCAAGCAATTAAAAAGAACGCATGAAAAAGCTGTGCAGCAACCAAAGTAATTATACATCATCCCAAACTGTATTTTCAGAGAATGTTTAACATTACTACTGGTATTACTACTGCTAACTAACAAAGCAACAGGCTGCCAGGGCTTTAAATAAATTGTATCTATTAGCTTTGGCATTATTCCTAGCAGCCAAGCACTAGCAGTGATGAAGAACCATTTAATATGGTTAATCACGGTAATTTTCTGCACAGCTTTCTCATAACTATTCCTTCTTCTACAGCCAGGGAGCTGGAAAAAACTGCTTTCCTGCATCAGAGGCATGGCTCACAGGGAAGGTCTCTTTCTTTAGCTGGGGGACTCACTTGGACCAGCCAGAAATGACAAAAAAGAGGGCAGAAGCCAACTTCTCCATGGTGCCAACAGTTCAGGCAGGTGAGTTTTCCAGGAGGAAGTCTACATGGAGGCAACAGCCAGCCTGATAAGCTGGGAGAGAGGATTTCAAAGGAAAATTTGAAGTCCTGCACTAGGTGCACCTGACAAAGGGACTTCTGCTACCAGACCATTCCTCCAGTCCCATCTGTTTCACAAAACCCTTTAGTTTGTCTCCCTGCACCGCAGCAATTCTGCGAACAACTTGCAGCGAGTTGCTTAGAGCTAATCCTCTGAAAATTCATTCTGTAAGCCAAGGATTCATCGCTATGGAAACTGCTTATAATCGGTACTTTTTATAGCTTAAAAAACCCAGCATCAACAAAAGGTATTGTAATTCCAACTGATAGTTATTTCATTCCCACTGGAGACTGCCAGCTTTGGAAAGGGGACATGGATCTTCCTAGTAATTTAAGGGAATGAATAATATGAAAGCATCCAATGAAGCTCATAAATGTGAACTCTGCTGACATGCAAAGATGCACCTGTGACACTGTGAAGAGAGTGGTGGGTCAGCACCATGAGCAATGGCATCGGTGCAGCTTGGCCACCCACCCGTGGTAAGGATGGAGGGAAAGCCCTCCTGTGCTCTTCCCACCCTCCCACTGCAATCAAGTCATAAGGCTTATCTAATAAGATAAATCATGATCAGCGCTTTTAAAAAGGCTTGATACCTTGTGGCCTGACAGCACTGGCCAAGATCAGTGCCTGAGCCTTGTCCTTGGCAGGGAGGGATTTACACCACCACATCAACCCATAGAGTTGACCAGCAGTTTCTGACCACAGAGAGACAGAAGAGCACATTCAAGTGAACAGGACAGGAGTGTGCAAAATTTGAGATGCTGGAGGAAAGCCTGAACGTTTTGAATTGACCACGAGTCTGCTATGGCCAAGTACGGTCCCACTCACCTCACCTCACCTCACAGCCCAGAGGAACTTACCTTGCTTCTGCTCATCTCCGAGATGTGACTGTGGTGGGAAAGAAGGGGAGGATAAAACTTAACTGTACCTGTGGCAGCTGGGAAAAACACTCCAAAAACAGTGAAGAAGGACTCCCCCTGGCTGTAGTCCGGCAGTGTGTTGTTGAACATAAGCTCTTCGGAGTAGCCGACGAAGCCGTGCTCTGCAAAGACACGGAGGGCGAGAGGAGAACCTCAGAAACCACAGGGGCTGCAGGAGACCCTCCAGCCTGCTCTCGGCAACCACCCGTCCTCTAAACACGTGTGACAGCAGCGGCTGTTTCCAGAGATCGTTTGAAAGGATGAATGTCAACTTATTCAGTGGGGGGAGAAGGCAGAGAAGAGATCAGTGTGGTTACAAGGGTGCAAATGCCAGAGAAAGGTGCAGCAGTGCAAGTCAGCATGTCGAGAGGCACCACCAGGCTGGGCAGCTCTCGCCAAGCCAGAACATGGATCGCACTGAGTCCTGTCTGCGAGCAAGCAGGACATCTTCCTGTAAAACCTGTCCATGGAGGAAAGCTGGCTGCAGGGATCTGCTAATATTTATACTTATTTATCCATGCCACTTTAAACTTCTTTCCAAATAGAGCAAAATTATGCTGCCATAAGACAACTGCATCCCTGAGCAAGATCTCGCACCGTATCCCAATTCTGTGTTTCTGCCAGTCAAGCTCCTGCACAGACAAGACCTGAGATGTGCCCATGCTGTGAAGCTGCTACCGACACACCCAGTTTATACACTGGTTGCCAATGAGCCCAGAGCCAATAAAGCCAGTTTGTTGCAGGGTGGGCTCTCCCCTGCAAGATGGGTTTCCCAGTGGAGGAGGAATAAGGTGCTCTAAAACCGCCCCCTGCCGCATTGTGCACTTACCCTCCTGATGCCATTGCTCTCCCGTTGCCATGTTATCATCTTCAAACCAGGGCTGCGCATCACAACCAGCCGCCCCAATCCCAAATCTTCTGCAGATGTTTATCACAGTGCAACAAGGAGCAAATGCTCAGACCCTGGGCTGTGCCCCGCTCCCCACACCGACTTCTGCCAAGTCTTTCCAAGGTCATACACACGCAAGTTTTACTTTCCAAACAAAAAGTTTCACAGAAGATGGGAGAGAGGGGAAAGCAATGGGTAGGATATCAATGTCATGCAACTGGTTTACTGGGTATGTAATGGAGGATCCTGCTTCCTCACTTCACACTGGAAGGACAGGTCAAATTCTTCCACAAACCTGGATTTGTTAGGAATAGTTGAGCCCAACAGCCGACATGCCAGCAGGACATTAATTAGGAAAGGTTTTAGATGGTTATAAGTAGAAAAGATAAATCATGAAAGCAGGTTAAGGAATTAATGATACGTCTATGAAATTAATAATTTTATTTTCAACAGGCAACACTGCTTTTTAATGGAGTATCTTAATCTGTGGAAACTTCTCCTCCCTGTCAGTAATCCAAGTGCTCATGCCAGCTGGGGGTGGGAGGTGAGCAAAGTCGGTTCCTTTTTTTCTCCTGCCACTACGACCTATTTCCACAAGACATGTGACTGCAATAACTTAAATTTTCTCATTAGCAGGCAGGATGTTGTTTATGGCTGCACAGGGTGATGGCCAGAAATTAAAAAAAGACTCCATCAAAGCTGTCCCATGCCTCAAAGACAACATTAATGATGTTTGGACAATAGATTAAACCGGAAAATTAAATCAGAGCTCTGAACGCAAGACATATCCATTTAAAGTCTCAGAATATAACTAACCACAGAGCTTTGAAGTTGCCACAGAAAAATCCTATAGATAATCAAAAGTTTCCTACTACATCTGCATTCATTGTGTTGCCCAAACATGGATGGAAACACACTGATAGAAGAGGTCTCCTGCTGCTAGGCTTTTTAAAAGCACCAGATATCTTCACTAGGAACAAGTCCCAGACGAGATTTAAAGGGAATAAGCTCAGCGCAACACACTGACCTCTGGACCTCACAGATGTCTGCAGAAAGTGCAGCTTCTGGAGAAAAAAAGGGGGGATTTGTGTAGCCTGTACGTTCCTGAGAGACCAGACCTGAGTTCCTTCAACTGGAATTCGTGTCCAAAATGGCTGGCTGCAAAGTTCCCACCAAACTGCTTGAGGAAAATTTTGGTCCCTGGCCAAGGGATTTTTCACAAAGTATGTGCTCCTCACAGAAATGTTAATGATTCATTAGTAAAACAAAAGGAGCTGGCAAAATATTCATCTTGCTCCAAGGAGATCTGCAGACCTTCTCCAACTTGTGCTTTTCAGCAGCAGCATCAAATTTATCTATGTCACTCTTGACCAAAGTTTGCCCCACCAGTTCTCAAAAATCTCCTGTGAAGTGGACTCTAGCCTCTCTTGATGGTTTACTGTCATATTTTCCTGTCTTTATCATTTAGGTTTCCCCTACTGTCTGACCAAAATCACCCTGTTTGAAGTTCATGATGCTATTTCTTGCCTGATCCATAAGCTATTTGCATATTTTAAAATAGCATCCTTTCACCTACTGGAAACAGTCCCCAACCTGCACTGGTGCAGCTGACAGCTTCTGCCAGGCTGTAAAACTTTATGTTTGTCTTCATTAAACCACAAATCATCCTTTTCACACCACCTCCCCAGCTTGTGCAAAGTCATCTGGAAGTCTGACCCTCTCAGCCAGGCTGCTGCGAGCCCTTGCCAGCTGGGGGTCATCTGCAAATTGAATCTGCATATTCTTTTTCCATCATCCAAGCAGTTAAGGAAAATACCAAATAACACCAAACCAAACCAGACCCTTGCAGAACCTCACCAGGCACAGCGTCCTGCTCTGCAAGTGAACCATCTCCAACCGCGGTCTTCCAACTGGGTTTTGGGGCTATTCAACGATAGGCTGATCCAGGTACTTTGGGTGCCTTATGTCTCCTTTCTCATCCAAAAGATCAAGTATACAACCAGACTACATTTTCTGTGATACCGTTTTGGCCATACCATGGCCAAAGAGAGACTGTGAGACCCATGAGTCCGACGTCTGACCTGCAGCTGTGTGCATCTGATTCCTATTAATCTTAAGAAGCCAAACGATCTCTCATGCTCCATCCATTCGTCTGCTCTTCCCTTTCCTATTTTATTCCCTTAAGCGTAAATCCTGGGTGGAAGAGACAAAGCCCAAAACCATGGCAGATGTCACTGGAACCACAGAAAATGACGGCCGTGGATTTGCTGAAAGAGCCGCAGGATGCGCCTACCACTCTATCCCACTTCTGCTTCCTTTCCTCGCGGCTCTGGCGGGCAAGAGGAAACCCGGCCATTCCACATTTCCCCTTTATACAGAACCAGAAGCTTTCTTGTCTAATTCAAGAAAAGTTCATCCAAATGTTACTTGCCATTGCAATCTCATTTCTCAGTCAATCACCCTCCCGTGAAGCAAATCTCATGTCCTGTTTGATCGGTTTTACACCAGGATTTGCCATCGCCATCAATTCAAGCAAGCTATCGGCACACGACGGCGGAGCTGAGAACAACACACTGTGAGCATCTCCTGGCTGCCCTCGTGCCTGCGACCGGAGCGAGTCGTCTGTGACCCTTCAGCTGTCATATTAATGGGACTAATTGTAGCTGACGGGGCAATTGGGCTGAAAATCATCCAAAACAAAACAGGAATCAGCAACTGAGACCAATCGGTTAAACCAACAGAGCACTCGGTCGGTTGTTCACAGAGTCAATTATCCACATCCCATTGAAAGTGCACTTCAAAAGGACAAGCTTCGGAAGGAGGAGGGAAGGAAACACGATAGGGTCTATATTTGGCTCTCTGATCTCCAAACAAGGCAAGATCATTTTATTAATTTTTTTTTTTTTTTGTGAGAGGATCTTTTCCTCCAGCTTACTGCTGGGTACATGAGATCCAAGCCAGATTCCTCCCTCCTCGCTCATTACAAAATGTTTGTCTGACAAATTTTGCTCTCAATTAATTTATGCAACTCCACAGCCTCTAAATCCTGCCTTTAACGATCCTGCTCTCGGCTGGCTTGCAGAGGGCTGAAGCGCTATAAACAATCTTCCCAGTGTCATGCTAGAAGGAAAAGAATCCAGTTCCTTCTCTGTGCTGTCTCAGCCTTATGGGAAACGCACAATAAAGAGTGGTAACAATTTATTTTCATCATTAGATTCTCAATAAGGAACAGGCAAATAATGGGTTTCTCAAGTGGTTGAGCTGAAGTAAATAAACAATAGGGAAAAAAATTGACTTAGAGCAACATCTGAATTATTCCTGTGTTTTTTGACAAATTAAGTCCTTCCAGTGGCGCTTATTAAAATGATATAATAATTAAAAAAAACACAACACCTAGCAAGTTTCAAATGGAAGAGCTTCCAGGATGAGCACCTTCCATTCATAACCACAGGGGGACTTCAGGGGGCTGCACATCAGCCTGATGCAGGCAGAGGAGGAGGAGGAGGAGAAGGAAGATGGCCAGGATTCTCATGTCCCCCCCAGCCATCATGGATGCTTGGGAGGAAGCACCAGCCTTCGCCTGGTTGCCACCACTGCATCCCTGCTCTGCCCCCAGCTGGTTTCCACATTTGAGCTTTTCTTGCACTTTCTCCCACCTCTCACCCCGTGGAAGAGGATAAAAGCAGCCGAGGAGGTTTTTGGCACTTGGGACACACCTTAGCAGGGCGGCCCCTCCATGAAGCCCGGGGTTTCGGAGCAGGATTCAAGGAGGTTGGAGAAGGGGCGAGAGGCAAAGCCGTGGTTACACGGGGTCAGACCATTATGCAACGGCACAGAGGACGACGGCGCTGCCAAGTTCCAGGCAACCTGGAGCTCATTACAGATTAGTCAACTCTTGGCCAAATTCAATAAGCCTGTTCACAAGCTTAAGGTTAAGTAAACCCTGGCACCGAGGCAGGGGCTAAATAATGCAAAAATGGAAAACCACCTTAAGAAACAGCTCCCAGAAGACGGTCACGTATTGCACTCTGCTTGTGATTAGAGATTTTAATTATGAAGGTGAATGCTGAAGGCTTGAAATGGTGAGATTTTTACTTTTCCTAAACAAGTAAGCCCACACGTTCCTGCCTGGAAGGTACTTGCTGAGATTTGCTTTCAGAGGAACAGCTGGAAGTGTTTGTCTTGCAGCACATTTCCCGGGTCTGACCCCAGAATTTTCAGGATCCTATGTGATGTAAGACGTGGAGAGCCAAGGAGTAATTATATATCCTTGGCATAATTATCTCCTCTCTCTCTTTCCCATTTCTTCTTCCATCTCTAAACCCTTCTGGCACAAGCTCCAAAATCCAGTTCTTCCCCTTGGACACGAGTCCAAGTGCATGCCCAGAGCAAGGTCCTGATGCACGTGCTGGAGATACCCGGGCACATCAGTGTGGAGAAAACCGGAACGGTCCTCCCAGCCTGGTCCCACAGCTGCCATCCTCACCTGAACACCTCAGCAGTAAGATAAAGTTTCACTCCTCACTAGCCGCATGCTTGCATTTTCCTCCTCCAAACTCTTAGCCAAAGGCAAGGCACAAGCCCAGGACTTCTGAGCTGTTAACTCCCCGGTGGGCAAGTCAAGTCCTGCCAGGTTGGTAACTCTCAGAAGTTGTGGTCTATCAGATGACTGTTGGGTGGCCTAAGCCAAATTAATTTCTACATAGGTCAAAGGGCTCTACAGCAGGGAAGGAGTGAAATTTTCCCTCCAAAAGCCCTTGCAATACTAATTCTTTCTCTGCCTGCAGAAGAAGTTTACCCATGGATGGTCTGGTGGTCACCAAACTCACAAAAATGTACTTATGACCCATAGGCTATCACGCAAGAACAGCATCTTCATTGCCAAGGGCGAGTCAGGCATGCCTGGCTTTAATGATGCCAAACCACCACAAGCAATAGGTTTTCACCATCTCAGTGTGCAATTGCAGATACACAGGATTAACCATTCACATAGAAACTGTGGATGTGAAGAGATGGATGCAAAGCCATGAATGTCATCCAAACCCCACGGTCTTTTTATCTTTGTGTTCCCCCCACACTTTGCAAATGCTGAAATTTAATTTGAGGCAACAAGCAGCACACGATCCTCTGACACAACAACCCTGAACGATGCTCTGCGCCGATGCAGCCGCGCTCCAGATGGCTCTGGGCTTCCCCAGCGAAGGGGGTACTCGCATGTGCTGGAGAACGATGTGGGTCCAGCTGATCGCAACCATAGCCCAGCAGCACCATACAGCACACCCAAGGAAGGTCACTGAAAATGGTGCACCTCTCCAGTGGATTGGCATCATCAAAGAGGCATGAAGAGGGCACCAGGGTCATGAATAACACTTGATTCACCTTTCCCAAGAGAATAAAACATAAATCAATCAAAGCAGTGTAGTCACAAGCCCCATCCCTCCGCATCCCTCTGCGCACACGCTTGGCTTCCTGTGTTTGGGCTTGTTTGACACTGACATTAACAATCACATTTCCAACGCTCTTCCAAGGCCAGGCCGCTTCTGCAGCCATGCCTTTGCAACTGCCCAGCTCCAGCTCCCGAGGTCCTCCCAGTATTTTTTCCCAGGCCAAGTCCAACACTACCATCGCTACTCCCAGGCATTGCCCTACTGCTGCCAGCCTGGGACAGGGCAGGTGGAGGCAGAGATGTATGAGAAAAATGTGGAAAGGTTGGGGGAAAGGGGGAAAGCGAAAGGGAAACAGCACTGGAGGTGGCAGAGGACAGCATGGTGGTTTTTCTGTGCTACAAGTTCACTGCTCAACTTGCTGTGGGCTGACACTCAGCCTTTGAGATGCATGAGCAGATTTTTACCAGAAAGTTCCAGTCCTCTAAGAGACAGGGAACTGGTGAGTCATGAAAGCAAAGCGCATTAAGAGGCAGAGCTCCGCTGGCAGGTACAGAGAATAAACATGACCTTTGCTGAACTCGTACGGGGATACAAAAATGTTTTAACATCTTCCAGCACACCTCCGGCTGCACCTTTGGATATATCAGTTTTGGCTGGAATACTGGGAAGAAACAGAAGGAAAAGAGAAGAGCTGCAGGGGAGCAGAGCTGGAGGAGGATGGGATGGACTGAAGAGATTGATGCCCCTGTCTCCTGACAGCTACCTCTGGACTCATCTACCCAAGGGACCACATTCACCAAACCCAGGCTGCCCTTTTCTGCAACGCCAGTGCAACGTGTGTGCCATGTGAGTCAGCGTGGATCAGTGCACACTTCGTAGGAGCCAGGAGCACATCTGCTCCATACTGGACTTGTGGGCAGCAGCACAGTTCCGTAGCTGGAAATGGGGCATATGTAGCCCAGCCCAGATGGAGAAGAGCAAACACAAGACTTCTGATACCTGTCCTTGCAGAGTCACCCTCCGTATGTCACAAATGACGTCATGCCTTGGGTTTGTCTCAGTCCTCAGGGCCACGTCCTACCTGCTGACAAGCTCCCACAGCCTCAGTATTTCTGCTTTGGGAGTCTTAAAAAAGGCGAGGGCAAAAATAGAGAGGCGTTTTAGTGTTGAATACATGCAGGTCAATGATTATGCAGTGATAAAAACGCAGCTATTACGCAATTAACACAACAGCACATGGCCGCACTGACGGATCAGTGCAGAAAGACTGTGCAGAGCATCTGCTCAAGCTGCCAGGGCACTGAGAGACGGGGGATGCGGGAGCTCCCCAGCTCCTGCTCTCCCCCATCCCAACCCATGCTGCTGCCGCCGACAGCCCTACACACGAAGTACCGGGAAGAAGAGGAGGTAAGAAAGGGAAGGGACTAAATTCCCTCTGTAATTTCATCCCTAAATCCCATTTAAACACATTTGCTGTGAAAAGAGCTCAGAGTGATCACAGACCCCGAGCCACAGGCAGTGGGAGCAAGAGCAGCGGTTCTGCCGCTGCTGTCTCCCCACGTGGCAGGATGGTGCCAGCGGAAAATTAAGCACTGGGTGCCATAGCCAGCACCTCCCCGCACCTCACTGGCCACAGCAAAATGACAAACCAAAGCTGAGCAGCAAGAAGCAGCCTGGGGCAGGGAGAGGAGCCCTTTGCTATTTTTCCACTTGTGGTGAGCAAATAAGCTCCTATTTTATCATTAGCACTAGGGAGATGGTTTCATAAATTATGACAAACAGGACACTCATGTTTCAAATTCATCAGACCTGCAAGTAGCAAAAAATAGGCAGGTTTTAGTGAAAAAAAAAAAAATTCGGCAAGAAGGAGTGGGGGGAGAAGGATCAGAGCAATTTTAAAGAAAGAAGGAAAGGAGTTCCCTTGCCCAAGATTTTCTCTGCACCCATAATAAGCCTGGCAAACCCAAAATGAGAGATTATGTAAAGTCTGTAATTGAAGGAGCGAAAGCCACAGTTAAAACAATCTAAAAAGGCCAAGCCCTGAGAAAGGCAACTCAAATTCCTTATCTTTTGATGGAAAAGAATGTGCTCCCTGAGATTAATGACGTGTTTACCCAAAAGGAAATCACCGCCCTTCTGAAGCAGCGAGTGTTTGTTCCTCCTGAGTCCCTGTTTTCTGCTCCAGAGCTGATCTCCCAAACCTCCTGTTTAAAGTCAACACACAATACAGCTTCCTGCCGCCACGGGCTCCGAGGGAACCCACCATTAACCCTCTCCCGAAAACCACCCTCCCACACACCTGTCTGTCCTGGCCACCACCACTGGGGATGAAAACGGGGTATTTTGGTCACGCTTCGAGCACCGGCACAGAGACAGGCATCATGCCAACAGCTGCCAGCAACCTTGCTGCAGGGCGATGAATCACCCCTGTGCATAAATATTTCTCAGTTGAGCAGACAAATTAGCGAGCGTGGAGACTGACAGCGCTGTCGAGGGGAAGCATTCACTTGTCTTGCTCTTCTCCAAAGTCTCCGGACGCAGCAGGTGACCTCTTCTCAAGTTGCTCGGGGTTTCGGCAGCATGCCCTGCAGCCTGGCCTGCACAGGATACTCTTGGAAAGAGGTTTAACATCGGCCGGTGCAACAGTCTGCCACGTTATGGGAGGCACAGAGAAACATGGGATTTGTGCACTGAAAACCTTTGAGCAACCAAGAAAGCCTCGAGCAGAAGCACCGGGGGGTGATCTGTTTAAGGAAACCTGCAAAAAACCTGCTCGGGGAGCATCAGTCCTTTGCATACATGACAAAATCAAGTATTCCTATCCTCCCTCTCTGGTAAACGCACTCACACTCCA
Organism: Haliaeetus leucocephalus; assembly: GCF_000737465.1. Taxonomy (NCBI): domain Eukaryota; kingdom Metazoa; phylum Chordata; class Aves; order Accipitriformes; family Accipitridae; genus Haliaeetus; species Haliaeetus leucocephalus. The sequence goes on from NW_010972437.1 coordinate 24,221,522, forward strand.
TCCCCGATCTCCTCATGGAGCATCCCAGCCACGAGAGCCATCAGGTCACGAGCATCTTCCTCTCCCTAAAGCCAATAGACCTGCAATAATGGGTGCTGGCCAACAGCTAAAAATAGCACAAAAGGCAGAATAAACAAAGGGAGCTGCTTAAATCTGTCTCCGACATTTGTATTTAGCTGATGGGGTAATTTTGATTTGCAGGATGCTGTCACCTCTCTCAGATCATGAAGCAGCCTACGCTCCCCCCTGAGCTCTCCCCAGCCACATCACGTCTCCGGCAGGACCGGGTGGGAGGAAACGCTAATTTCTGCCCAGCTCCCCATGTGCCTGCTTTATCTCCACCTCAGCTTCTCAGGAGGATGAAGAAGTGGAAAACCACCGGTGTACACAAGAGCACATACGGAGCCCAAATGCGCCCACACGAGCAGCTCCTCATTGTGAAAGCCCAGTGCCTCAGCATTGCTTAAATAAAGGGAAGGTCAGGAATGCGCATGTGGAAGTAGCTAAGTAGCTACTAGAGCTGTTTAGCATTTATTCTGTCTCTACATGTTGGTGGGTTTTAATTATTTTTTGCAAAAAAGCCAAAAAATGGATATTTTCTGCAGGTGGAAAATCTGAAATTTTAGTTAGGAGAAAAAAAGAAGAGATTTTAACATGGGTATTTCAACTTTATAAAGTCCACTGATGTTTTATATTATTTAATGCTAAGCACCAGACTTGCCGTAATGTATAAAATCCTTCCATTACTATTTTATTTTTTGATGTGGTATCCGCTACCTGGCTTGTTCAGCAGTATTCAAACCAGCCAGCAGAAATTCTTTTATTCATTACAAAGAGGATGAGAAGTAAAGCATCCCTTGCTTCATCCTTTTTCTAGGAAAATAGTTTGCATCAATGGGATATTATTATTAATTATAGAGTGGTATTTCTTGGAAGTCATGCCCAGAGTCCTTGATTGTGGGAGGCTCTGCAGAACTTCTCTGATGAAAAAGCCCAGCCTTGAGAAATCAGAATTTAGGCTGAGTCAAGGCACAACAATTGGAGGAAAATGAATAGCAGTTGAGCGGCAGCAGCGATGACACACATCCTTTGGATTCGTTGGAATGACCTCCTTTCTAACTCAGAGCTACTCTGTGTATTGCTTGGGACAAAGCCCAATCCATGCCGATCAACTCCCCATCTTTCAAAAGAAAGCAGTTAACCAAAATGTAACATAATCCACCAGACCCTGCCATGGTCTACAGAGTCTTCTGCCGCGGTCTACAGAGTCTTCTGCCATACTCATGGCTAGAGCATCCTGTACTTCCAAGTTATGAATATGTTACCCAGATAGCAATGGTATTTCAAAAGAGAACTATTCCGTTTGTTGATTTTTTGATTCTGTGTCCAAAATGATAGTTTGATTTTATTTTTTGAAGGCTTTCATTATCCTCTATACAACACACACACCTACAGAGTCAAGTCTAGTTTCAGACTGCAAATCAAACTGGAAATCAAACAGTGTTTGATTTTGGAAAGGTTGAGCAAGATGTTGCCCCCTAAAAGGATTTTTTGTTTGTTTGTTTGAAACTATTAATTGAATTCAGTTTAAATCGAGAATGCATTTTCCCTACCAAAATCACATTTTTCAATGAATGCATTTTTCCTTTGAGTAGAAAAGAAAACCAGCGAGAACCACAAGGCCATCATCCAGGCCAGTGAAGGTACAACCAGGCTAAAACCTCTTACCTACAGCCAAAAAAGGCCAAAAATTGTTACACAAGCCAGTAAAAAAGATGATAAGCAGTAGATAAGGACCCATGTCCCACACAATTTTCTCTTTAGCCTAGGAGAGGAATGCAAACTAGAAGTGAAGCGGCTGGAGAAAGAATCTAATATCTAGAAATTATCTTCATAAATTAAATCCCTAAATAAGGAAAGCCGATTCAGGGCTCAGCTGAACTGTGACTGGAATTAAACACTAGGGGAATGAAAAAAGAGGAGTAAAATATCTCAATCATTTGAAAACAATTATGTAGTGGCACCAAAAAAAAAAAGAAAAAAAAAGTCAATGCAATTAAATAAAGCTGTCCCGTTTAAACACAGCAATGGGGAGAGATGGAGAGATTATGGGATGATACATACCTTCCTCAAGCCAGTCAGTTTTATTAGGTCTCTACCATTAAACAAGTTGCTACTGAACGGAGATCCTGCACGGGAGGTTTTATGGGGAGAGCTGGTGGGGAAAGCCCACGTGAAGGCAGCATCTAGCAGAGGACAAAGCCAGCCGAGGTATTCCAGGATTTATTTACAAGCTCTAGGAAGACGAGCTTAGCATTGCCTCGCAGGGAAACAGCAAAGAAATTAAAGGTTAAATCAACAGTGTACAAAATCTCCTGTATAAGCCAGGAGCAGTATTACCTATTAAGCAAGTTTAAACCTGTAACAACCTCAGCAAACCCTCTCCTGCTCCAGGGATGGACCCGGGCCAGCCTGGCCCTGATGGCACCATGCAGTGGCACGTTTTAGGGTGTCAAATGAGGCCAGGACCCTCCTCCTCCTCGGCAGCACATGGCAAAGGGCAGCTCGCTCCCATGCCCCACGTGGCCACTCGGATGGCACAGCCTGGAGAAGAGAAGCACAAGAGGTCTTCCAAGCAAGGTGGTTTAATGCAGAAAGGAGGGACATCAGCAGGTCCCCAAGCCCTCGACAGACCCAGAGCAGGGCGTTTTGGATGCAGGAAGGGGGGGTTAGCCTGAGATAGCTGTGACTAGAGCAGGGTCCCCAAGGATGCAGCAGAGGATCCATCACTGGAAATTTTTAAGAGCAGGTTAGATGCACATGGCACCCCCAGCGCATCCCATCGGGTGCAGGAGGGCAGGGACCCCCAGCCCCTGAGCTCTCCTCCCCTCCTCCTTACCCACCTCCTGCCAGATGCTTCAGGGCAACAGGCTCAGAAATCCCACCTGGCCTCGGCGGAGCGGGGGCACAGGGATGCCAGCCCCGGCGCCCGGCGAGCAGCAGCTGTACCGACACCCCGAGCATCCGCCGGCAGGTGAGACCGCTGCTCCTCAACAAAGTCCTACTGCCGGGTGTCCTCCAGCGAGGAAACACCGTGAAAGCCTACCTACAGACTGGACAGCAGAGTGGAACCACGCAGCAATGTTACATCTCAACCTAATTTTTTTTAATTCTTTTTTTTTTTTTTTTTTAATAAACTGTTTTAAATACCTACTTCAGAGAGCCTGGACAGAGTGGTGTAGCTTTCCTCTCACTATCTAAATAAGGCCCCTAACAATGTTATCACTTTTCAAAACACATCTGTCCCGCAGCTCCTAGCCCAGACAATTGGCAGGTAACCAGTTAATAAATGTCTTCGCCAGACTGTTGAATAGGCTGGCCCCAGCTCAAGAGTGATGTCAGGGCCATTCAATGCACTATAATTGGAAAAACCTGGGGAAAGCAATCCCATGTTTTTTAATAAATAAAGAGCGTATTAGCAACCTCCTGCTTTTATTCACCACGGTGTCTACCTTGTTCGGTAGCAAAGTGGGATTTTTTTTTCTGCTGCCGCTCGCTCGGTGATTTCTACTTGGAATTTGATGCCAGTTTCCAGATGTGTCTCAGGCCAGGAAGTCAGCAATCAGCCTGGATAAAGCCTCTGGGATTAGCTGCAGATCATCTTCTGACACACACATCCTTCCTGCACCCTCTCTTATGAAATTGGGGCACACCCCTCATGCCCAGAAATAAAATAAAACAACCCAGAGACAAACAAAAGCCCCTGATTAGGACGCTTTGATTACTTTCATATTAAATATGTGGGAATATATTTAATTAATTCAATCCATCAAAGCCCCTGAGGCACCATTTGAGGGATCTTTACAACACCAGAGTGTTTATATACTAAATCACTTTAACAATTGCAGGTTCCCTGTCTGCTGGAGCAGCCCCAGGTGAAGCTCACCTCCCACAGCTCCTCGCCAGTGGTACCCAGAAGGCCTGCAGTGGGGTGAATCCTCCAAAGGACTCACCCTCGGAGGAAGAAGCGAAGATGATAAATGACTTTTCTGGGCTCTGTGTGAGCAACTTTGGGAAGCTAAAACCCAAGCGGGTGATATGAAGGATGTGGTTTGCCTGGAAAATAATCCCAAGCAGAAGCACCCTGACAGCAACACGCCTTCCAAACCTCCCTGTGTCCCTGAGAAATGAACTACCCAGGGTTCCCAGCCGGCAGGAGAAGGGGCTCAGCCCCAGGCAGCCAGGCTCCACACTTTCCCCAGCCATGGGGAACCGTCTGCTCCAGTACTGGGTGGGGGGTCCCAGCCCAAGGGGTCTCAATTAGTGACTTCCTAACAAAATAATCCCCCCCCCCCCCCCCCCCGCATCTCCTGCAGTGGCCGCC
>NW_010972437.1:24225915-24241679 GCF_000737465.1 Haliaeetus leucocephalus
CCCCCCCCCCCCCCCAGGCATTTAAGATGCTGTAGTCAGGCCCCTTTTGCTTGGGTTGCGATTCCTTTCATCTCCGCAACAAAGCGCAACCAAATTAACACCAGCCCTCCCCCCAATAACCGCCCCCGCCATGCACTCCCGCAGCCGCTCTGCATTAACGGGGCACCTGAGAGCCACTGCCAAAACAGGAAAGCAGGCGCCTAATTGAAAGGGAGTATTTGGGAGTCACCCTATACAAAAATTAGCAGAGATATGCTAGGAAAATAAAAGAGTGGGCATTAACGGCAGGCTTATCTTCTTTTTCCGTGACTCTAATGTTTGGGACGTGAAGAGGCCAAAAAGTTTCACATACTGTTCTGAGGAGCTGGTCACGGAGAGGAGCATCCTCTCCTTTACGTTCACCGCTCCTCCCAGAACAACTTAGGCTGATTTTGAGGTATAGACCTCCAGAATTAAAATGCATATGTACACAAGCCAAAAAATCCCCTGCATTGCTACTATGCAATTGTGTAGCAAGTGCTGGGTCTTGGTTATGGGTTGAGAAATCAAGCGCTGCCTGATTTCAATTCACCTGCGTTAGGTTTGGTAAAAACAGTAAACTGTGCTTAGGGAGAAAGAGAATACGGATGTTTTCCGTCCCAAGGAAGGACCACGGGGGACTCCGTTTCTGGAGGTGGGACTGAATTTTAAGGTGAGTGGCCAGAGACAGCTCAACGAGGCTGGTTTCCAGACGGCACGGGGAGCCCCTCTCCTCGCTACCCACGCCTGGCCACAATCCCAGCCTGGGACCGTGACCTGTCCCCAGGGGAAACGCCAGCGGGAGCCAAGAGGAGGATTTAGGATTAACTCCAAAAAATCAGCCAGTCCCACCCCACCCTGCAGGCAGCCTGCGGAAAGGAGCAAAAGCCCTCAAGGCCAGGCATTGGGACGCCGCAGCCTGGCAGGGAGCAGGCAGGCCTGCCTGCAGTCTCAGCGGGGTCGGCAGTATCTGGACAAGCGACCCAGAGCCATCCCTGTCTGCTGGGACCACTCGGATCCTCCAGCCCCAGCTCCGGGCTGCAGGAGCCCGGCCGGCTCTCGGAGCGGGAGCGAGCCACAGCAATAGAGAGGGGGAAAAAATAAAAAAAAAAAAGGAGAAAAAGCAGCGGGAAGCCCTGCTGAGAAGCCCCCTTTTGTGTAAACACACTCCGTCCTCAGACTAAAAATAAAGGCAAACCACAGGAAGGGAGTGAGTGCTTGGACAATATCCGATTTGGTGTGTGCCTGGGTGTGAGCTGAGGGAATGGGGAGAAGAGCAGGGGACTCCACCCAGCGCAACCACACAAAGGCAGCCGTTTAAGACCTTCAAGATGGACAGGCATTCCTGGAGATTATTTAAATCCAAATAACTGCTGCTTGGCAGATGCGCAGTCCTTTGGTATGTGCGCAGCACTTGGAAATGTTAAGTGAGGGAAAAGGCTGCCATGGCAGGAGCAGGAAAGGCAGGATGACTGCATGAGGCCCATTTTACAGGTTCGGAGACCGAGACCTGAGGCTGTGAACTGAAGCCCCATAAACCTGTCAGAAAACAAAGGAAGCAACCCAGACAAGATGTCAGCTGAAATCTTTGCAGCTCACAGGTCCATCCTCAAAAATTACCTTTCCCTGCACACTGCCCTTCGCATCTCAGTCACCGCTGCAGCTGAAGAACCAAATCCAAAACAGCCACACGCACGTGAAGGCTGCGGAGAGCTGATCGAGTTGACTGCCCACCCCAAAGGGGTCTCAAATGCTTCCCCAGGTGGTGGGCTCAGAGACACCGCACCCTGCCATCGCCATCGGCCAACTCAAGAGGATGGAGCTTCACCGACACCTGCACGGACAAGCGCAGCCTCCTCGCAGGAGGGATGCTTTGCTGACGGGTGCAATCGCACCCAAGAGACAAGCATCCATCCATGCCGTGCAGAAAGCACGCAAGATAGAGTGAGGAGGCTTCTTGAAGCCCAGCGCTCACCGTTGGTGCTGACACACCACTCAGAGGCCTTCTGGGGAAATGCAGGACTTTGGAGGAACCAACCATTCAGCCTGGCTCGAAACAGTTCTCTCACACGGAAGCGGTCTGTAAAAGCAGAGAAACCCACAGCTCTCCCCAGCCAGCCTTACAGCCACAGGTCCCACCATACAGGCAGCACCAGTCTGGGGTACTGGTGTTTGGGGCTTCGATCTGGCCACCATCAGCCCGATGTTCTTCCACGCGCTGGAAACCCTCCTGTCTTTAGCCAGCCACGGCTAAACTGCAGCATCTGCAATGCTCAACCACCTCATTTCCCTTCCTTTCTCTATTTTCTGTCAGAAGAAAATGACATAGTGCTCGTCAGTGGAGGAAATCAAAGACGACTATGTTGACCTCAACTTGGGCATGTTTCCTGCTGACGTTTGTATTCCTCTAATTCTCTCCTCCTGGTCCCATGTTCACTTTCCTACCATCAGGTCTCACCCTGAGTATTTGTTTTCTCTCTACTATTAGAAAGGTCTCTAGGTCCACATTAAAGGTCTCCTCTGAGCACAGCCAAAACGCAAACCCCCCGCTTCCTTTAGAAAACAACTTCCTATGAAACACAGCTGTTTGAAGCAGGTCAGTTGCCTTCTCTGCAAAACACGTCACACCGAGCACAACCGTCCTCGCTTCATTCTCATTTCCAAGTACCTGCTGAGACTTTTACCGGCTTTCATTTGGGGCATTTCTTAACAGGCTAAATATAAAATGCAAACACCTTTCCACAAGGCTCTCTGTGAGAGGGGAACAGCTGCTGGTGCAGCAGCTTCTGTCCCCACCCCACCGTCCTTGCACACCGTACCGGCAGCACAAAATAACACAACGGCACAAAAAGACAGCTGTGCCACCAGCCATCAGCCCTACAAACACCTACGTGACTCACCTCCTGCCTCCCAGCTCGGCGGCTGAATCCCAACTGTAAATCAAAACTGAAGATCTTTCCTTGAAACCGACTTTAGCAGGCCACTTGCAAGCCCCTAAGGTGCTGCTGGACACAGGGGAATCCAAGAAAAAGGTGACACCTTCTGTTTACTCAGTTAATTACACTTTGTTATTGCTGGAGTGGCCGCTGCAGCACTCATGGACCCCTTTCACCGCAACTCCCTGCATCTTGAGATGTGTTTCCCTGCAAACACCTCTTGGGGATGAGGATGGAGGGAGGGGAAGAGGACTCGGGGCGCAAGCAGGGCTGCAGGTGGGAGCCCCGAACCTCTGCCTTGCCCAAGCTGGAGCTGCTGCTGGGGAAGGTTAACGGGGGAGACTTGCACCCACGGCTCCTTGAAACCCCAGCAGTTACCTGCCCCAGCCCCTCCAGCTCCTTCCTTGGCTCCCCAACATGGCTCTGGGCAGCAAACGCACCGGTGTGCAGCCTGGGGTCAGCACTGGTGGCACAGCTCACCACAGCCAGGGTCTAAGTGACCTCGGGGGTCTTTGGATAGAAGATCTCCTTAACACAAAGTCACAATCCTCCATTTTCGTAGGCACAATGCTTAATGCAGAGTTAGACAGCAGAAGGCTACAAAGAGTGACTGCAAATGTAGCCACTCCCTGTTGTTAGAAAACTTCCAAGGGCAATACAAGTATAACAAGCGCACACATTGAGAGCTCAGTTCCTGAGGTTACACACCTAAATTAATAAGACATCTTCAGTGACGCTCTGGAAATACTTACTCCTTCCAAAATTACAGGTTGCCTCTAAAAGATCGGTACCAAAGGACAGGGGACACATCTGGAAGCACTGAAGTCTATCTCTGCCCAGATGTGTAACTTCACAAAGACACCTAAGGAGAAAACCCCAGCAGATTAATGCCTCCTGAGCCCAACGTGATGAACCCCCAGTTTTACCTGGATCAAGGTGCGTGAAGGACCCGATGACAAAGTCCAACGTCGAGACGGCCAGTAGGAAGAGCAGCAGGAGCTGGAGCCTGATGATCCACTTCACCCCCGCCAGGTTGATCCCCAGCAGGCCCAGCAGGACAGCCAGGGAGATCCCACGCACTGCCCAGATGTTGCTGAGGCTCAGGACATCTGCGATGGACTCCGCAAAGCCAGTGATGTACATGGCACCTGCAACGCACTGAAGGACAGAGCTCAGTGAGCGCCCCGTGGGAGAACAAGGGATCCCCATGCACAGCCCCCATGCCAGGCCGGGTGGGTTTCTGTTCAGACAGACAGACCTTTGCTGTCACAATACAATCTTTAACGTTACTCTGGCCTATAGGGACTGAACCTTATTGCTAGAAGACAGCACACTGCCAGGGCAGCATACCTACTGCCCAGGTAAACAGAGAAGGCTGGGCACTAGGGCCAGCAGCCCAGCAACTTTCCACTGGCTTTAAAATTCACCCTCCATTAATGCTCCAGGAGAAGCCACGCTGGCTTCTCCAAGGGAGAAAAGCATGAGTCAACCTCCAAGCTTCTTCCCTTCTTCTGTTTCTCCAAAGGATGTGGTCCCAGCTCAACACCTGCCTGAAGAACGGCAGTTTGCTTCCCCCTTCATTGCATCCCAGGGGTTATTTTTAACTCAGTGTTTAGTTTGGATGTAAAGTCTGATGTTTCACCGGCTCCCCATCTCGCTGCTGGAACGGAGCCTGCACTTTTGAGGACAGCGCATTGTGCAAGCCATGCCCCCTGTGCTCCCGGGAAAGCTGCTTGTTTGTCTTGCTGCAGGGCAGGACACGTGTTCTGCCCTGGATGGCTGCGAGTCTGCAGGATGGGACATCTGCAGCACAGCTTCAGGCCTCAAACACCACCACAGGGCAGCAATCCTAAATACCAGGACATTTATTTCCCTCCAGAGGTTCCCACTCACTGACATTTCAGCAACAACCCCCTTCCAGTGCACGGCATCCCTGGCAAACCAGGTCGGGGACGCCTGTCCTGCGACCTGTGGTCCTGCGACCATATCCACTATCCCCATCCACGGACGAGGGATGGGCAGCACAGCTCCCACACGGCTGGAAGGGAGAAAACACCCACCCAAGCCAGCAAGAGTCAGAGCAGACCCTTCCTTTGCTGCAGATGCCCCTTGGACCGACCCAGCACCGCTCCACTGAGGGTGTTGACAACCTGACCCATACCCAGCAGCTGCGGGTTCACGCACGGTTTTCGGCAAGCACGGTGCACGGGATTCACCTGTTCGAACTTGGACACCTACAACTTGGAGATCCTGGAGAAGGATTCACTTCCATCATAGGCAGACACCTAGCACAGACAGCGTGAACTACACCCTGAAAGTCTCTCATTCTCGCTGGTAGCCCCACCGTGAATGTCTCCATCAGAGAAGCCTCAGACTCTGCAAGGTAGTCCCCAAATAAGTGGATGTATTCTTGTTTACTTGTGTTTAGCATGGCCTACACTACCACTAAGTGGACCACACACGCCTTACAGGGGTGCTTTCTCCAGAAAACAAGTCCCTCCTGAGCTAGCAGAGGATAACACCCTGTGCCGGCACAGCTCCACTTGGGGCACCCACAAAAACTCCACTTGAGACCTGAAGCCAAAAAAACCCCAAACAGAATCTCATTCCAATAAACACGTTAAAACTAGGTGCAGTTCTTGCCTCTCACGTGAGGAAAAGCCCTGTAGACAGAAAGCAGTCCTAACCCCAACTCCCTATACCTGACCAACAACAGTTTTTGAAGAAGTTACGTTTTCTTAACTAAGTTTTCTTTCCTTTCACACCAAGGACGGCAATGTGCAAGGACACTCTGAAGGGAGCAGAGCGGAGCAAGCCCCTGACAGTCTCAGCACCACAAGGCTCCTCGAAGCCTTTCCCCTGATGGACCATGAGCATCACCAGCAGAACAGAAGAGCTGGGTGCCCACAAACACCCCGCTGCTCCGCACACAGCAATGGCCGGGGCCCCCTGCGGCACTGGGACACAGGCTGGCTTCTCATGAGCTACCCATCTCGAAATCAGAACTGAGTTCTAGGCTGAAATTTGCAGAAATCAGTCCCTTACGAGCCTTTGTAAAACAAACCCTTTGCTGGGCGAGGAACGTAATTGACTTTCAACACCCAGACAAGAGCTTCCACTACCTTTGCTTTTGGGATTTTAGGGCTGGACCCTGGAAAACCTCTGCTTGCCCAAGCAGGTCTTACTGCAAACCGCTCCAGGAAAGGAGACTGCAGAGAAAAGCACCAAACCCCAGCCTCGTGGTTAGAGCTGCGGTGACCAAACACGCATCGGTCTCTCTAGGACCTAGTAGACGTGTGCTGCATCTTTTAGGGCAATCTGATTAAGCCTCTCCTCTGGAGCATGCCAAGAGGACAGCAAAGCCCACCTTGGCCACCAGCTCACCTTGGCTGATGTGGCAGGAGCCCATCTCTGCAGCAGCCCCGCGGCAGTGAGCCACCTCTCATCTCCGAAGGCATCAGCAGCACGTGGCCAGTCATTCCCCACTTGCCCCAGTCAGACCAGGGAACGGGGAATACCCCCATTTCTGGCCAGACTCACCTCGTGACAGAGGTTACAGCGCTCCGTGAGCATCTTTTAGCGGGGGAGCAGCCCGCGGCTGTCGCAAAGCACGTTGGGCAGAAAGCACGGCCAAAGAGAAGGGAAAGACATCAGCTTTCGGGAGCAGGCAAAGCGCTCCTAAGCGAGCTGCCAGCTCCCACCCCGCAGCTCCCCGTGCGCACGGGATGCCTCGGCAGCGGCAGGGGCCGGGGCTGCCGCAGCCCAGCTTTTACAGCCCTCAGGACAGCCTGCAACCTGATTGCTTTCCCAGACGGGGTCCGCTCGGAGAGCAAGAGTGGAAAATATGACAGGAAGGATTCTCATGTGTGGCCCATTTCCATATCTTGGCTTGTAACTGCGTTCAGTTTGTATTTTATGGACACTTGCTTTTAATCTGGAGTGAAAGGAGAAGAGGGGACTATTTTTGGTTTGGGGTTTTTTAAAGGTTTTTGGAGATTGCTGCAAGCCAGTCAGTTAAAAACAAACCTCAGTAAAAACGCTTCTCTGCTCGCCACATTTTATACTGTTCATAACATCTTTATGGGGGGAGGGGGTTAAGTTACTGCAGGTTTAAGAGATTACTTTCCATTCTTTATGTTTGTTACTTGTGTATTTCGGTGCTTCACCACCATGACAGCTCCTTGGGGCCTTTCAGAAAATCCAGAACCGTGGCTTTTAGATCTCAAGAAGACAATTGGCTGTGGCTCTTACCGTTCTCCTCCCATACCGGCTCCACTTCTGCTGGCTCCCGCAGAGAAGCAGCCAAGGCTTGCCCGGTCCCTAAGGGCACAGGGAGCACGCCAAGGCCGACCTGCCAGCCCACAGCCACTCGCTGTGCTTTAGGTGGCCACCCTGGCCTCTCCCGCTTTGGTTTAAGTCAAGTCGCTCGCCAGCAAGGGCATGTCCTGGCAATGGGGGTAATTTGGGATGGGAGGGCATGTCCTGCATGGTTTGCTTGTTCAGACACCCAGTTCCCGCACCGTTGTGACCCGTGCCAGGCGGTGTATTGCCATGCACAGGCTTGCTCTTGGGGAGCAGAGTGGGGCTGAATGCTCCCCGTGGTGCTCTCCCATGCTGTCCAGCACACTGGAGCATTACTCGGATTTTACTTGGAGCATTGCTTCCTGTGGCGGGAAAGCACAAGATTAATATCTGCATTGCAAAGTTTCTATATTTTCTTTAAATAACTTTTTTTTTTTTTTTTAATTACCTGGCCAAAAATATAAAGGAGGCCAACGGTCCCCCCTACTTGACCTCCAAGGACAGTAGAAATCATGGAGTAGACTCCTCCACTTCCGATGCTGCACTTCTCACACACCCCAATTCCAGATAAGACTGTCACCAGGGCAACCAGGATGACAAAGGACACCAGAAACATGCCCATTACAATGCCAGTGTTTCCCTGGAATGAAGAAAAAAACCAAACAAAAATAACACACCTAAATAAAGATCAACCCACACCATGAAGATGTCGAGACAGAAAAAGGACCCATCTGCTCCTAGTCACTAGTGATCAATGAATCTGGAGTCATCACAGATTAAAAGAAAAAACCCACGCACCCTACTTATCTAATTAACGTAACTGATTGCCAAATTTACAGATCCTATTAACGTCCCTCTGAAGAAGACCTGCCTCGTCTTGGGGCTGGGCAGACCTTTGCATGAATCACTGATTTTTTCCTCTGGTTTAAAAAGAACGAGGTCAAACAATGATTCAGCCACCAAGGGCAGGGGATCACCACCTATTTGTATGTTTTAGAATGACACGCTTAAAAAAAAAAAAAACCACTTTCATAACAAAAAGTAGTTTCAAAATTGAACCCCTGGGTTTTGTGCCAGCTGATTTGTTAACAGCATCAAGCTCACATTTTAATTTTTCAGAACATTTACCTTTAAAAGCTCTGATCCTCCCAAACAACAAGATACCAAAGAACAAAACCCCAAAGGCAACACGGCGCGGAAGATAAATAACACTCTCATAAACCAGCGCGTGCTGGGCCTTATCTGCAGGACGTACACCGAGTGGCAGGCAGCTCTCGCCCTCCCTGTGCTCGGGGGAGTTTTGTGCAGAGGATTCAGCCCCACTGAAAAAACAAGCCCCTTCCAGCTCGGGTCGGAGGGAGGACTCCGGGAGGAGCTGCTGCATCAGCCATGGTCTGGCTGGGGGTGAGGAGCAAAAGCCTCTGAACAAACCCAGCTGCAGGTCCCTGTTAGCAGCTTCAAGGGCCAGCGTCACCCTTATTTTTGAGGATTCAGTTTGCCATTTAGGTCGGATTTTCAGAAAGAGAAGGCGCTCAGTACCTCCAAAAACATTCAAGCACCTCTTCTGAGCTCGGGACCTCCCAACCCTCTCACACACGGCTGTAATTTATTTTCCAGGGTCAGAAGTTTTCCCTCGTGCTCCAGCCCACCTTCCCCTGCTGACAAATCGCTCAGCCTGGTGCACAGTGATTCCAACTGTGCAATCAGAAATCTCCTCCAGTGCCCAGCGCTTCGTTAACGTCTGCCTTTCCTTCCCCTGCCTTTACTCATATTACAGGCCGTGTCCGCATCCCTCCTTTCCAACCTTGCTCCAGCAACGTTCATTTTTGAGGTCATACTAGCCTTGATGGGGGTTTGTTTATCACCAGCACTAAAAGGCTGCTTCTCAGCTTTGGGGTTGGTTGAAATCCCAGATTTTTTTTCTTTTCTCTTTTTTTTGTGAAACAACAGAAACATATCCAGGATGTTGCTATCATCATAAAATCCTATTTTGGTTCAGCATCCTGCTGCCTTTGACAGGGGTTTTATCTGGTCAGTAGGGAACGGAGCCAAGGTTTGCTATAAATGCAGCTGCTGGCTGGGTCAGCACCACAGCCCACTACAACCTGATACTCCTTCTTTAGAAGGACAATTGGACTTTTTTTCTTCAACAGCTTACCCGAGGTTAAAAGGGTTAATAAACACGACATGCTTCAGTTAAAAACAAATAAAATAGCACACATACGCAAACATACACATAGCCTTGGGCTTTTCCAGAATCTGCTGGTGGCAGCAGGCTATGGCAGCAGCTAGTTAATGGGCAGTCCAGTGGTTCCCACAGAAGAAAGGGTTAACACAAAGACCAGGGAGGAAGGCTGGACTCACAGCAACAACAGCAAGCAGAGAAAGTGGGAAGAAAAAGCCCCCATTAAACACTGATGCCTATTTATGCATGCGTGCTGGAAGGGGTTAGTGCAGTGTTATAATAGTTGTTGAGCATTTTGGCAAGATTAGGGTCCCCTGGAATTGCAAAGCTTTACCAGACCCGGCTCTGGAAATTTATAGCAAAAGCCTGACTCTGCGAACAGCTCGACATATGACTGTCCTCTGCCAGGGGAGCTCTCTGCCAACCCGGACTTCTCCTCCCTTCCCTTTTATGCTAGCTTCCAGCTGGTTCAGTTTTTCTTTTATTTACTGGCTTTATTTTTATTTGTGTTTGCTCCAGCAGTAACTTGCTTTCAAAGGAGACGTGGAGGAAATAAGATCAGGGGGAAAAGGGAGCTAGGAAAATCATCCCGACCTCTCCACCACGATGACTGCAGCTCCCCTCAAAGCCTCCAGTGAAGCAATTTTCAATACAGAGTGCAAGTGTCTTCCTGCTCCTTTTGGAAGATGTCCACCGTGCCTGTGACATGAACTCGTGCCTGTGACACGAACTCTGCCCGAAGCTCAAATTCCACCCGTCCCTAGGGGAGCTTTCCTTCTTCTAAGGGGAAATTTTGAGGGACAATCCAATGTTTTGCATCAGGAGGGGAGCAGAGACACTCTTCCAGGCTCTGACCCTCAGTAAGATACTATTCTGGATCCACAAGTGGAAGTCCCTTTGACAGCGATGACAATTTCACCTGACTGAGGACTCCAACACTGACACATTTGGAAGAGACCTGCTTCAGTGGTGTTGGGAAGATGGCCGAGTGGCTGTAACTACAGCAATACATTTTACCTGAAAAGTGGTTATTTTGTCTCAACAATACAACACAAGGGTGTCCCTGCTCATTGTCAAGGTTGGTTGTTGGGTTTTTCTTTTTCTTTCCCAAAGCTAAAATAGGAAACCACTTATGTAAGACTGCTTCAGCCTTCCATTTTAGTGGAACTTTTTGAAATGCTACAAAATACCAGAGGATGTAAGCAATGCCTACAATGAGCAGCAAAGAATCCAAAGTACCTGGGTGGCGACGGAGATACGAGATAAGGACTTGAGGAGGAAAATGCCTATTCACATGTTCAACCAAGTCAGCACTCACTCACCACAAGCCATCCCGTCCTCAGGAAAAGAACCACTCCAAAAATGTTGATCATGCAGGAGGTGAAGACGCCATCCCACGTTCCAAAAAGCACCGGCTCCCACACAAACAGCTGGATCTTCCACCAGGGCTTGGTCTGTGTTTGAGATACCTAGAGGAAAGCAAAGCCTTCAGTTTTACCTCTTGTGCTTTATAGGCAAGCTGCAGAAGTGGTGCAACAGCCAGCCACCAACAGTGGGACGGCCACCGGCAGCTGCTAACACACCACTTTGCTGCAAGAGAGTGTTCCCTGTAACACCCTATTTATATTCTTGTAGGATAAGCAGCAGCAGAATCCTACTCAGCCTCAGCGAATTAACCCCCTTGATGATGTTACACAAACCAAAAACACCATTCAAGGGATCCTTTACAGAGCCTGCAGCTATATGTTGTGCTTCTCCTTCTGTCCCTGCCAAGCACACCACCAAGACAAGCAGGGTCCTCAGTGCACTGGAGAAGTCTCTTAGATGAGAAGACAAACCAGGCTGGACCAACTGGGACTGACAGCGTAGGTTAAGATGGTCTTCCCATCACATGCAGTCATTTCTGGTCAGGACACCACGTTTCTAGAGGAGACGCGGGACTCTGGTACTCAGGGCACCAGTGAATTTCAGAGCTGCTGGAACCGAGACCTGACACTCCAGGGAAACTGCCGTTTTCTTGTTGCAACTGCTCCCTCCCGCCTTCTGGAAACCAAGTCCCCTCTCTCCCTTTTAAATAACACACCTGAGGTTTACGCAGCAAAAAGAAGGGCAGTTTTGTTACTTCAGCCCTGTTTACCTGCCACAGAGGTGACCAGGAGGAGGTGCGGAGACCACAGAGATGGAAACTTGGGCTATGAAGGGAAATGACTCTCCTACATACCTGCTGTGCTTCCTCGTGGAACAGCTCTTGGACATATCCTTCGCTTCTGGGACCATTCAGGCTGAACATCGTATCCTTCGTGTCGCCTCTGCCTGTCCAACGCGCAGCTCTAGCACTACAACAGGTGAGGCTGATCCGAACAGAAGGTCAGCTATTCTCCTCAGTCAAATGCCTGCGGTGCTGGATCCCCCGTTGTAGAAGATTCATGATTTTATTGCACTTACTGTGAAAGCGGGAAAGATAGAAGACACCGCTCTTGCCTTCTGAATCTGCAGAAGCACAAGGTGATTACCTAGACGGAGCCGAGAGCGACTCATAGCAGATGCTGAACCACAGAGCGACACCACAGCAAGCAGAGAGCAGTACTGCCCCAGCACCCTCCCAGGACCTGTCCGTGGCACAGGCTCTGTCATCAGCCCTACATTTAACAGCCCTTGGTGGCCTATGCTGAATCTATCCACACCGCTGGGGTCCCCAGCATCCCGCAGCACTAGCTCCACAGCTTCACTGTGTGCTGTGTGGGAGAAGTATTTCCTTTCATCGGTTTTAAATCTGGTGCCTGGTAATTTCATTGCATGCCCCTGTGTTCTGGTGACATAGGACACATGAACTACTTACTGCCCAGCACCACTAATCACTTCACAGCCTTGATCGCATGCCTTTCAGCTGTACCTTTTGCAGACTAGAGTCCTGCCGATGTAACCTCTCCCCTGACAAATGACCTCGTTACCCAGCTCTGCCCCTCTTCCAGTATGACGCAGAGATGGAACTGGAGCAGCAGAAGCTGTCCACCAACACAGACCCACACTCTGCCTTCCTGATGCTCTCAGCCACATCCCCTGCACCGACGTACAGGAGCCCTTCTTCATGGTCGTACCCACCCTCGGAGGTACAGTTGTCTTGTCTGCAGCGGCCCAACTTCAGGTTTGTACCTGCCACAGGCAGACTCTGGCAGTGGGTCAGGCTTAATTCAACACCACGTATGTACCAAGAAAGCAGCATCAGGCTTTATTTCAAGGATAACTTAGCCCATCTTTACAGAAGGGGAAAGCTAGCACAAGCATTTCTCTGCCTCGAAATTGCTGGTTCCTCTCCTCATTGGGGTGGTTTTTATATGAAGGTCTCCCTCTAATTGTGGAAAGCTGCTTTTATACACCTCCCTCCAGCTGGCTGCAAGCCTTAACTTCCCCCAAATGGTCTTGTGATGGCCATCAACCAGTTACCCACAGTCTCCCACACCAATTGCCAACAGAGCCTTTCTGGCCATTCCTCAGCACAGCTACACCATGCCTAGGTAAGACAAAGAGGGCTGCAGCCAGAGGGAAGCAAGACATGCTCCACGGATGTGGAGAAGGCAGTTTGTCTGGATCATTGGCTCTCCTGGGGCTGACAGCTTCCTGGCCAGTTGAGCTCACATGCTTACAAGAACAACCATGACCACACGAGGCTTGTACCAATGGCTGGACACCTTACCTGAGACCACAGACCTAATTTATCATGGGTGCAGCGTGGGAATCTCTGACTCCTCAAGCTTGCAAGCTACGGAGACAAGACAACCAACAGAAATGTGCTTTTCCTATTGCACAGGGTCAGAGACGTACAGAAACTACTTTGGGTCACTCAAGATTTCTGCATCAGGGTCGGAATCCCAGCTCCCAGATAGGCACTTTCACCATCCTGTCTTTATTATTCTACTTTTAAATACCCGAAAATAAATAACCAATGCTGCCGCTGCTCCACCACGGTGTTTCAGCCGCAGAAGGACTCCTGTAGCTGGGGTACAATGGCCAGCACAGGACGTTTTTCTTCACCCTGTCCACGTGGCCGGTTAAGCAGCACCAAAGCCATAAGAGTTCATTGATTCTGCACCACTCCCTCCTCTTTTTTTGAAGCAAATAACCCTTCACAGTATCACAAATGGTCGCTGTTACTGCGAGACTGGGGCTTCAAGCAGGGTGAAAGCAGCAGGAGCAGAGGAACTCTAAAGAAACAAAGCTCATGTTTTTATGCAAATAGCCATTGTAATAAAAAAAAGCAAGAAAATACACGACGTGAAACAAGATTACAACTGAACAGCCATATTCTCCTAAGATTCCCCAGCGCAGCCCTTCCTCACCAGAGATTTCACTCAGTAAAGGATTCACTGTGGCCATCCAAACTCCTGCCTTTCACAGCAGTTCCAGCTGGATGTAGAAAGAACAGGGAGGCTGCAGCCCTGCGGCCCCCGGCTCTCCTAAACCGCTCCACCAAGGGAGCCCAGAAGGAGGTGGCCCCGACCCCTTGCAGCAGCACAGGTAGGTTTGATGAACCCGTATTATCAATCTGAAACTTGCAGAGTACAGAGAGAAGGGCTCCCCGCACAGATTTCGCACCTGGAGCTCACTTCGCAGGAAACGTTACCCTCCTAGACATTTAAACCCCCTTATCTCACAATTTCCTTCTTTTTTCTCAGCGTTAAAACCCCTCTCCAGCCCTGTGCTCCCGTGCCCTTTCCGCTCAGCCCTGCTCCCGCTCCCCTCGGTGCAAGAGCTTTCTCCTCCGCAGTCGCAGGAAATTGCCTCTCCGCTATTGCTCCTCTGCGGCGTTTCCAACCGCCCAATATCTTATTACCCAATTCCGCAATTGTTTACATCCCTCCTCAACGTACAGATCCATTCAGCCCTATGAGGTAACCGAAGCAAACACAGGAGGGGGTACAAGGCACAGAAGCGAGAGCTGAACAAACATGCCAGGACAGCCGCTGTACGCGCAGCCGCGTCCCGATCCACGCGACGCGCACGTTACTTTTGCGATTTAGGGTCCGAAAGTGGAAAGTCCTTGGGGCAGGAGCCTTCCTCTTGTCCCATGCAGCACGCTACCAGCGCAGCGTGGTTTCTAAGTTGCTGCACAGCACAGAGATGTTTTTGCGTGGTATTATCTATCTAGGTCACCAATCTAGTGGAAGCTTTTTCTGTTATACACACCAGTCTGCCAAAAAACCCAAAAAGGCACAGTTTTCCCTCTAATATAAGCGTACCTCTAACTCAAAAGTTAATTGATATTACTTTTCCTAAAGTTTCTGCCAAAGCCACTAACCAGTCTATAAATTAAAGAAGAATGATTGTTTAATCTTTCCATACCATTTAGCACTCAAGAGAGCAGAAGAGCATTAGCAAACCTCCTCGCAGAAACATTACAAAGGCTCGTCTCCTTTTCCTGCAACGCTCCTATATTTAATTACAAAACCAGATTCCTACAGATGAAATTTCTGTGCCCTCCACATCCTTTCGAAGCAATAATATTTTATTGATTGTCACATTAAAGCCATTTCTGAGCTAAGCGTCGCTGCTCTGAGCTACTCAACTGCTGGCTGATCTTAAAGAGGGAAGGTTAACGCCTTCCCGAGCACAACTGCGTGTGGTCCCACGACCTCCGAAGCCTCCGTCCCTGCCAGAGGAGGTACGTCCAAGCCTCCCTCCCTCAAGGGACCCAGCAGCCAACCGCACTTTAGTTTTAATAAATCCCCTCAACTCCTCTCCAGGTCAAGTTCTTAAAAACACCTAATTTAGGGGACCCTGAGGAAGGCAGGAATTAAAGGGAAATAAAGCAGCCATCGGCGCAACGAAGGTAACGCCACGCATAGGAGCGCTTGGTTATTCCCAGTTATTCCCGGTTATTCATTTACTGCAACAGCCAGGACAATTACCCAACTCTTTTTGTTTCTGCGTATCTCTGCGGCGTAACTAACGCTGCGGAACACGAGAGATGGGAAACGAGCCCAGGCTCACCTCAGCAGCCTTAATTCCCCGGTGTGGTCAGAAGGCTTCGGTTTTGCAGAGGCCGCGGCGCTGCCAACACCTCTGAGCCTCCGGCCGCTGGGCCCACCGCCGCACCGGGGCTGTGCCCACCCCTCCCCGGGAAACGCTGCAAGTACCTGCTCGCTCTCCCTTTTTCTTTTTTTGGCCCTTGTTTGCTCTTCTTTTTTTTTTCCTCCCTTTTTTGCTTTTCTTTTTTTTCTCCTCCCTTTTTTGCTTTTCTTTTTTACTCTTTTTTTTGGCCTTTTTTGCTTTTTTTCTTTGCTTTCCTTTTTTCTCCTTTTTTTTCTGTTTTTCTCCTTTTTTTG
>NW_010972437.1:24241689-24289970 GCF_000737465.1 Haliaeetus leucocephalus
GGAACACCCCCACCCCCACACACACCCACCCGCCGCCCACCTGCTCAGTTTGATCTACGTGTTTTGTGGTCGTTCCCACCCGGGGAAGGCGCCGGTTAGTTCGTCCAGGAGGGGCTGAGACATTGCGGTGCCAAAAGCGAGCGGCGGCGGCACGCGCATCGCTGAGTGTAGGAAACCCAACTAATTAGGGTTTAGGAGCAGACGTCCACTAAATCGGAAATTCTCAGGAGTCTGACAAAAAAAAAAAACCAACAAAAAACGCATGGCTGCTCGGTTTCGGCAGGAGGGAAAGCTGCCAACCACAGGGAAACGGGGCTCTGATTCCGCATAGGAGCGGTTGCAACCTGGTTTCAATACGAACTCAGTTCAGCGTGACTTCCCTCTTCAGGGCTGCCAAGAAACCCTGTGACCCCACATAGACAAAGCTCCATCTGAATTAACGGCAGGAATTTTGGATAGTGTCAATGTAAATAGCATCAAATCTAAAGCTAGACACGCTTCCTTAGAGCTTGAATAGCATTCACCAACTGCATTTACTTCCAAACGAAGTAAGCCAAAATGACTTGGGACCATTTTAATTTTCGATAAAGACACCCGTACAATCCAGCAAACACGCTTTGATTTTCCAGTGCCCTGTGAAGTGCAAACAAGCCTTTACCCTAGGACAGAAACAGCAGGGACGAGCAAGTGGCAGAAGAGGAAAGCAAGCAGACCACACTTCTCAGAGGAGGATGAAGCCTAGCTGAGGAAATCGGCAGATTTCTCTCCGAGATATTCTCCCATTCCTGGAATATTTCAGAAGCTCTCCTCCGGCTCCCTTCAAAGAGGACACTCTTTACAACTACCAGGGAACAGGTTCAGCCAGATTCTCTTATCTTGAGGGCCAGTGCAAAATCTGAAATAAGTATCTTCGATTTGTTGCCTAACTGCTAAAGAGTCACTAATTCACTAAGTCCTGTGGCTTGCCTGCAGACACATCTGCTCCTACACACACACATGCACGCTAAGCAAGAACTGAAGAAGTTTCTTGGGGCAGTTGCTGCTGCCACCCCCCACTGCCGACCACTCCTTTAGGAAATCCTGCCTCCCCACTGGAAATAACGACTGCAGAAATCCAGCAAAAGGTATTTTCAAGGACCACGCTGACACGTTAAAATCACCAAGCACCGCTGTAACAAAAGCACTTTCAGGAGTGCTCAGCATTGGTCTCCGTCTGCTCCTATTTAAGTCATGGCAATTTTCAACATTTTCCTCCTTGGCAAGAGAATCCAGCCGGCAGCCCTCCTTCAGCGGGGCTGCGTGCGTTCCTGGGGAGCACGCCGCTTTTCCATAACTCGGCACATGAGCAAAACCATAGCCTGACATACACTCTCACTTCTCCAAGGGCAATCAACAAGGGGCAGTCACTTGCAAAGCAGTTTGCTTTCTTTGAAGAACAGGCTTCAAAAATAAAGAGGCAACCTGAATGCAAGAGAAGCGGCTCCAACTTAGATTACTCGTAACAAGTATGTGATGGTGTGGAATGGTATAAATTCCCCCAGCGCACGCTTGGGATGGCTGCATGACTCACAGCTGGCTCAGCCACCAGCGTGTTCACGTGAGCCTTCCTCTGCACCGCTCCGAAGTCTACACCGCCTTCCAGGAAAACCATTGCAAACCATTTTAGAAAGTGTTTTTTAAAGTCCTAATTAAAAATTCTCTCTCCTTACGCTGAGTACCTTAGCTCTACTGGGAGGAAAAGGGGGCAGGAAATGCAACCAGAAGTTAAAATTGTTTTATCAAAGTCGAATTCTTGGGTGCTTTTGGGGCTAGCAATGAATGCTGCAAGTTCCACAGACCAGCAGGAATCCTTTCCCTCAAGTTATGTAGGTCCTCGGGACTGTCGGATGGACCATCCAAAGCCTGGTGGACCCAAGTATCGGACATCCTGAACTGTGACTGAAGACAACTTTTGGCAGTCCATATGGTGTCACTCGGTGGAAACTGTTCCAGGGGATGGAGTCTGGAGGTGGATTTAAGAGAGTGAAGAGGTGACAAAAGGTTACGTGGGATAAAACAGGTAAGGGAAAAATACAGAGGTGTCAAAGATACAAATGTGGCCACCAGAAAGAGGGAAAGTAGCAGCACAGAGGTCGGTCAGCAAGAGAAGATGCGAATCTGAAACATCCACAGGTCTGAGCCATCCCGTGAAACGTGGAAAGGATTGATTCTTAGTAGACTGGATGTTAATTATCACATACCTCCTCACCATCTTCTTCAGTTGCTAGACATATGTGTCTTTCCTAACACAGCAACATGCAAGCCAATTTCCATGTACACACACAGCACAAACTGTGAATAAACTACACGATTTAGCTAATCACATCGCTTAATGACCTACAAACAGGTCAACAGTAAAACGGGCTGTTACGAGTGAAGAGTATGTTCCTACACTAAATGAAGAGACAGACTTTTTCTATTCGAGTTCACTCATAGTTGTAAACTGTAAAATGCTTCACTTTTAAAATGCATTTTTACCTGATTTTGTTCAGCGCATGATAACAGCAGTTACCAATATAGTACCTGAGCATCACCACAAACAACATTCTTGTTTCAATCCCTTAAAAATGGAGTTTCGGGCAACAAGAATGACTCTGAGAGCCAATACTGCCAAAGCACGTTTCCATATCCAATGTAGGGACTCGCGCTGTCCTTACGGCTCGTTTTCAAGTAGCTGCAACATCCACCGCTCTAGCTACGCATTTGACTAGGGGACTGATCATCCTGTTTACTTTGATTTGACGCTCTCCTTTAAGCTAACAAATGCCATTTTAAAGAAAATCCTCAATTCTGAGTCCTGTTTTGGAGGAAAAGATCACTTTGGCACACTGGTATCTTTGCACTTGGTCATCCGTCTTTATGAGCTGTAACTTTCTTAGGCTGTTCTGATCTGTCTACAATTAGCTTCATAACCAAGATGATTTCAGGAACTGGCAAGACAAATGGAAGAAAACACAGGACTTGAGAGAAAACAAACAAGTCATCCTGGGAGCTTCTGATGACATCCTCTGCTTTGTTCTTGCACATTACTGCGTGGTCGAGATTACCTTGCAATTACCCTGAACATACTCCCAGCACTCGTAGTCGTTGCTTTATCATCTCTTGTGACTCAGTTTATCTTGTGACAAGACAGACCGGTTAAGGAAGTGCTGCTCCTGAAGAGCTTTCAGAGTATAAAAATTATACATTTTGAACAGTCATTATTCATCTTACAACACAGAAATATTATTTTTATAAATTACACTGCTAAAATAATGGAATCCTCTTGGTTTCACTTAGGCGAGGCCAGTGCTTTTGATCTAACAGCAGTTACAAAAGCTCTGTTACTTCCTCCTCTCTGAAATGGCACTAATGATCACACTTGACCATGAGAAAAAAAAAAAAAAAATTATATGTAAATAAAAGTCAACACTAACATGTTCAGTGGCACAGCTTGCACTTCCATAGCTGGGCCAGCTTGGGCTGCGCAGCTGAGAAGGTATTACCTCCTGCAGATGAAGGCAGCTATGGACAAGCTACTGCCAACGCACTGACCTACGTCAAAAGGTATCAGCACAAAGCTTGGGTTGGGACTAGGCACCCGCATTTCTAGCTCAGAGGCTTGAAAGGTGCAGCCGCTGGCCAAACAAAAGCCAAGCAAACCAACAGGCAGCGGCGTACAATTATCACGCAGCAACACGCCTTGGCTCTCCTGTGTAAGACAGGTGGAGCTGCCCAGGGTAGATGGACTGGAAAAAACCAGCCGTTACCTGCACACCCAACAAGCATCCAGAAGGAAGTACAAATAATGGACGGAGGAACTGGATCCCATGCTTTTTGCATGATGTGCGTGGCTGCCAACACTGGCAAAAGTAACGTAGTTGGCTAGACTGCAAAAGACATGCACACGTTTTAAGATGGAACCTCACCAAATCATCGTATTTCATTTCTGCCAGTGACTCGTACGTGTATGCATTCGACCACCTTTGAAGTTCAAAAGCTGGAGCAGATGCTGGAGCGGGGATGTTACGAACCTGAAGACCAGCCCTGATGTGAAAGGGGAAGGACGCTGCGGAGGCAACTTACCTGAGCGACCAGGGCAGGGCTGCTGGCTTCTGAACGGACAGCACACGTGGGCTCGGTTTTAACCCCCTGTTCCAGTGGGAAGCTCTCTTCTTTAAACTCCGTTATCTTGACAACTAAAGCAGACAAAAAAGCAAACAATATTCTATAGGAAACTATCTTCTGTTGGTTTGGCAAGCGCAATGCAGAAGATAACCAACAAACCGGACACTCCAGACTACCTCCCTAAACCAACCCACCTCCAGATCTCCCTACTTTCATAAACTGCTGCCTATCCTGGAGATACAAAATAGTTTCTCCTGTGCAGTGCAAGAAAAATATTAATTTCAGAGAGAGATTTTTTTTTTCCAGCCCTCTAAATAAACAAATAACCAATCATTTTAACAGAAAACTGTTTCTTTCTCCTAGCAAAAAAAAGAAAGCTAATTTAGTGGATTATTTTTCTCAACACAAAATGTAGGTTCGGGCAATTCTTTTTAACATCAAAATATTTAAAAATGTCTTTCTTTTCAGTATCACTTTACTATTTGACAATTTTAATCACGAAAGTCAATAAGCAGAAACTGTAAGTTTTGATTCTTATTTCCACTGCATAATGAAAACAAATAAAAATCGGTATAACTAAGGTAAGTGAACATAACAAAGCTGAAGACAAGCAGGGTGGCTAAGTACACAGACACTACTTACTCAGGCACATTGCAGAGCACACCCACAATTTAAAACTCTTAAACATGAAACCGTGTTACTATACTGGCTGGATGTTAACATACCACGTTAAGCTCTCGATAGGCTCTTTTAAAAAACAATACCAAGACGTGCACACTGGACTAATACTGAAACAAAGTCATATCAAGTCATGTTGCTGTATTCACTCCATACTTCAGAAGTACGTAAAGGCACTGCAAGACAGCAATGCCTATGGCCTCACACAGCTAAGAGGGACTGAATACGGGCAGCCTTCCCAGGGCCGGTTTCAGAAATGTCTGTGCTGATTTAATCTCCTACTGCCTTGCGGCTGTGCGCGGCTAACCCTGCCAGGGCTGCTGTCCCCCGGGTAAGACGCTAGAGCAGATCTCGAGTGCCCTTTCTCTGCTACCATGCAAATTCAGTCAACTGGGTTAATCATCCTCAGAAGGGCTTTAGGCTAAGGCCAGACGAAAAGCTCCTCTCGTGCAGCCACCGCTGCCCGGAGGAGGCTCCCCGAGGCGGCTGGCGAAGAACGCCCAGGTGGTGACTCTGCGGGCTCCGGGAGCGGGGCTGTGCCCGTCCGGCGGGGAGCCACCGACATCCTAGACCCACACAGCTCTTCCTGCAGTGCTCATCTCATCACGGCTCAAGTCTTGACGCAGAACTTCACTAGATTTTTTTTTCCTCTTTAAAAAGTAGTGTGGGGCTTTTAACGTTTTCTTACATAAAACTTGCTCTTATATGAAGTAAAATCAACAGAGCTGCGCGTTTCACAAAAATCAAGTCTTTATCAGAAGGGACCCTACCAAAAGATTCAGGGAAAACAATGCCTTTAACACATCAATAAATAAAGGCGAGAATACTAAATTATCAGTAATTAATGCTATGGGACACATTTCTGGTTTTGTAAGTGCATAAACGCTATGATCTTCAATATTTTTTAAATATTTGCTTCAATGATAGAAAAATCTATGTAACGAATACTCTGTATACAACACGCTACAAAATTATGTGGTGCGCACACAGCATATTGTTATCCTATAGACTTGAAAACTTAGAGTAATCAAGTTCACCTTAAAACAAAGTCCTGATTCTCATTTACATAAAGAGTTGCTGGCACTGAATGAATTCCCTCTAGTGCAAACAAAAAATCACGAAAGGAAAGCTGGTCTAATACTGGGTGTTTCTATTAAAGTGATTCCAGTGCAATCTTCTAAGACGACCGGGATTAAAATTAAGGTCAGATACTCTGTTTTCTATAATCAGAGGAGGCAAGAAGGAGATCCAAAGGGGAAGAAAACCCACATAAGTTTTGTATGTCTCAA
Source organism: Haliaeetus leucocephalus (assembly GCF_000737465.1). NCBI lineage: Eukaryota > Metazoa > Chordata > Aves > Accipitriformes > Accipitridae > Haliaeetus > Haliaeetus leucocephalus. Next base: position 24,247,803 of record NW_010972437.1, read on the forward strand.
ACCAAATATTTAAGTATTTCATTTAGTTGTTGAAAGTATCCACTTCAGTTCTTGCATGACACTTATCTTTACATGCCTTCATCTGTCTCATTAAGAAAGCAGATTTTGTTTGAAATTATCTAACATGAAAAATACTAAGTCTATTCATAAAACAGTATTCTATATTTTTATTTTTCAAACAGCAAGTGACCACATTTAAAATGCATCATTTGCAAATATAAATTATCAAACTATTAGTTTAATTAAAAATAAAGCAAAAACATAACTTCCCTTAGTATCACAATACATAGAAGGGTATTATAAACCCAAAAAGACTAAGTTAACCATAAGAAAACAGTAATGTCAAAAGTGATGAAACTCATTAAGTCACTTAATGAATAAATCAGTCCTAAGAATACAATACCATTCACCATGATTATTTAAAAAAAAAAAAAAAAAAAAAGCAATCTTTCATTGTATTATACAGATAAAACAATCCAATCCTTCATGCCACATTTTGTAAACCATGATATAAATTACACTCACAGTCAAATGAACAGGAAGAGTAACTCCCAAAATATTTTAAGTTGCTTTTAGGGCAGAAATAAAGGCAGAAATAGAGTCATTTAAAATATATCAAGTTTAACCAAAAAAATTCATTTGGTCAAGCCTGCTATCCAAATAGTTTTGTTTCCTGCAAAACTATTTTTTCTTTTTTGAATTATGAAATTTAAATGTTTCTTTTACATATTAAATGTAAGTCACGTGTTGAACTACATTAAATCCTTTTATACTTGTATCATTTTTGCCATGAGACTCAAATATCTTTCATGTACCTATACACACACACACACACACACACTCTTTCTCTCTCTTGGTATCACAAAATCCTCATTTTACAGGAATAAAGAAAGACTCACTGATTTCTGTCAGAAACATAAGGAATATACAAATTCATACTTTTCAGGGTCCTACAAAACCATCTCTCACCTATATACATACTTTTACTGATGGAATTCAGGTTCCTGTCTTTTGTCTGATACTAAAGGGACGGAATAGATGTTGTAGGATAAAGAAATGCTGTATAATCATTGAAATAAACCTATTATCCTAAATTTATCTATACGGATTTTTTTTTTTTTTATTAATTGAAAATACAAAGAAGGCATGTGGACTTCAGGAAAATAACACTATATCGGAAATGCACTGTAACAGTGTTCCACTATATATATCATCAGGTTTTTCATAACACAATTTCTTCTGTACACTAGATTTTGTACTAATTTCTCTGTCCTCAAATTCATCGTATTTCCAGATCCAATTCAGCACTACATAGTATGCCTTCAAAATAAAAGGAGGTCACTTGCTTTATTGAATACCAAGCTCCCTTCCAGACAGCATTAAAAGAAAGACAAGACTACACAGACAAAGTCCAGTATAATTCATTTCTGACAATGAAAATTTCAACCCCTCATACTGTTGCAAAATTCTTCCTACTGAAATGCTTTACTACAATAATAATAATAATAATAATAATAAAAAGCATACATTACATATAAAAGATACCAGTGTACTAAAAGTGACAGAAGTGGACTAGCAAATCCTTCAAAGCACATATTATATAAATGACTAGCATTTAAAAACATTTTTTTTTTTCTATAAAATGTAGGTCATATACATTTATAAATTGGGGGGGGTTCTAAAGCAGTGATGACTGTTCAAATAGTTATGCTGCTCTGTACAGTCTAATACCTATTCAATTCAAACTATAAGTTTGACATTAAGTTTATTTATCGGAATAAACCCATTTCATCATCTCATAGCTCATAATTTGAAAAATACGCAACTCAAATGAAGAGGTGACGTGTAAGTTCACTGTTTATCTGCATATGAAGTAAGAGAACTACTCCTTTCTACTGGAGGCCCAAGTCTCATCAGTTCAATATCAGGACTTAAAGACTCCAAATTTAAGTAGAGGAATTGTCAGGAATCAGCACAGAAGCAGAATAGTATCTCTCATCCTTTAGAGACACAGCTATTCAACTTTTGCAGTCTTCCTCATCTTGCAGAAGTGCAGCCAAGCCATTCATTTCTTACTCAAAAAGTGTACGGATGAAGCCATAGATCTAAAGACTGTCCCCTCTGTGACTGAAATTGTGCTGTGTAAACAATGTTATACACTCCAGCAGGAGGACATTTGAATTTATTTCTAAAAAAATGATGTAAGAATATTCATTAACTCAAACAAGGCTATTAACTCCCAAAGGTATTTTTGGAACTTATCCTTATGCTACTTGTAAAGTTAGCACTGTCGTGTATTATTGCTTACAAACAGTACATCATCATATGCCTTCGAACAGAGCGGTACTGTGATCAGTTCGTTATGTATTTACAGGCTTTTTTGTTTGTTTTTTAAACAAGCTATAAAAACATTACGTACTTTACAGACAATACAAATACTCAAGTCAAAACAAATGGAATGCATAACAATAAGAAACGTCATAAAGGAAGACTGACATAAGTCCTTGATTGTCAAGACACATTTATATTTATATATAAACTCTAGCTGTGCAGAATCAAAGATTCAATCATAGGTACATCCTTATTTGATAAATCATATTTACAGCATGATATTGCATAAAAAAATAAAATAATGTTGTTTACACAATATTACCTTTCCATCCATTGGATTAAGGAAAGCAAGAAACAACTCTTAGAAATGTTTGCTTGCCTCAGTTTGTGTTTCCTACCAAAAGATGTAATTTTAAAAAGGAAACATAAGGTTTTATATGCCAAGTAGAGCAAAAGCGACTATAAATTTATTTCCCTGACACAAAGCAATTTAAAACTGAAAAAAAAGTTTAAATTTTAACTTAGACATTTCTTTTCATTGGCAGTAATACTTTCTTAGAACTTGTCCTTTGCAAAGTGAGTTTTAGCTAAATGCATTACATGCCTAACATAAACATGCATTACCGTAAGCTGAATGAACTTTCAAAGTTACAAGGCTTCATTTTAGTAAAACATTTAACACTAGGAAACTGTAATGTTATTCATTTGCTTCAGTACCAACCATGTAATTTGAAAGTTCACATGTGTACTGGTACCAACTCCATAAGCATATTTCTGCCTGTTAAAATTTTCAAACAGATTCCCAGGAGTATTAGGATTTTCCCTGTGATTTATAATGTATTAAAACAAGCAGACAAAGAAGAATAAAAATCAAAGCTCTCAAAACCAAGAAAATTTAGTTAGCAAATATACATACATAAAGTAATTCAATGCTGCAAAATTCAGAGTGGATTCATCCAAATATTCTGGTTCATTTCAAACAGTTACTACATATGATACAAATACTATAAAAATATTCTGAACAAGCACGGAATATAATGTATCTGTCCAAGTGGAAAGTTTTCATAGGAGAACATGAATACTTTAGAATAAACTCCAAAAGTTACAGTAGAACCCCAATAATTCGCAGCAATGCCTTAGAAACCCTTTACAAATGACAATTTTGAAAATAGTGAAGAAGCAGGCAATAAAAGCAAGGATGTCACATCACAAAATGTACTTTGTTCATTTATTTTGACAACTGTAATTTAGTTTTCAATACTTCTTGTACCTCCCAGTATACTCCTATAGATTCTGTAGTATACTTGGGTGAAGTAGTACACTATTACCAATATGAGACCTCGCTACAGTACTTTTTAGACCATTGCAGAGAGGTGGGGAAGAGACCATCAGGGATGTATAAACCTATGAGATGCTCTGATTAGCGGTCAGCGAATTAGCAAGATTTTACTGTACTTCTCAATTAACAATGAAAAGCTCCTGTCATCCAAAAAATTGACAAGTACAATATAAAAATAATACAAGTGTTATTCCACATGAACACTTTCTTGTCCTATTTTCTTCTTGAAACACAATTTTCCTAAAGACAACACTAGGAGACACAAGATCATAAACATAGTTCTTTTATCATCCAATTTAAATTGTTTATGTTGTTATTCGTAAACCAACATACAGTAATACACATGGTTAATCCTTCTCCCCAAACCTTGTAATTTATGAGTAATTCATTCTCAAATCAAATGAAGAAAATGTAAATGCCTATTAGTATACCATTACAAGCTGATTCCTTCATTGTCTGTTATATTAATGGTAAAACATATCAAAGGATTCATGCTAAAAGGGACACTGTCAAGTAATTTAGGACCAACATATGGCCTATTAATACATGCGCATATATATATACACACACACACACATCTATTGTGTGTATACATATATCGTTTGGTAATAAATGTCATCAACTTTCTTTTTTTAAAAATCACCATTGCTCTATCACTAGGAGATATCCCCAAAAAATTCCACCCTACACACACACACACATTCAGTGCTTGCATGACTTTTAAGTAAGAACGTCTGTTGTTAGCTCTGTGGAATATAAATGCTCACCCCAGCCTTATGCTGACAGACTGAACAATATCAGTACAAGAATAGAACAGAAAACCAAAGTCGCTTTTTTCCAGACATACACGGAAAACTAACAAAAATGAACACTGACCAGATCAAAATGAAGAGTGTGCATCTGTAGCAGATTAAAAGCAGCAAAACACAAGCAGTGGAAAATGTTATTAAATAATGTAATTATTAAACAGGCAAGTGCTTTTTACATAGTTGAACCTCCCGGAACTACATACACACTTATTCCAGAATAAAAGGGCATGTACTCAGGAAATCATAGCAGTATATTTGGTTAACTCCTCCAGTACAGAAAGCTTCAAGCATCAGCAGATAAACTACTCACACCACTGCCTTAATTGTACACATGGAAGAACCCTGCGAGACAGTCCCTGTGGGCTAGATGGGGACTTTACAACCTGTCCTAAGGCACAGAGAATAGCTGTAATGGCTCAGCAGCAGGCTAGAGAATGAGCTGCGACATAAGGAATAACAGTTCCTCAGAGGATTCTCAACTTTGCTCCATGGAAGAGCAAGTTCCTTCACTCTGTACAATACCTTGCTCCCTCATGCACCCAAGCAGCAGTTCCTAAGTGTGAAGATGGCATGGAGCGAGAGCTATTCCATCCTACTCCTCAATCACTTTCTCACAGCAGAGTATCAATACAGTAACTTTTTAAAATAAAGCTCGGTCAATCTCCTTAGGCAGAAGGAGGCTTTATTCCTCTTACCTCCCCATGGGGCCAGAGAAGTGCAGTAATAATCTAGGGGGTTTTTTGCTTTTTTTTTTTTTTTTTTGGCTTTTGCTGCTTGTTGTATTTAACAAATAGTACTGTTAATGGCCATCTACTCGCAACAACAGGACATTAGAACAAAGCTGCCAACACAGTATTATTCACGCGGCACAAGCTAGGGTGTCATGGAAATGAAACACTGAAAACGAAACATGCGTTGCAAGAGAGGGCTTCCTGGGATACAGGGGTCATATGTATTATGTCTGTGCAACATAGAATGGAAAGTCAAAAAAAATCAAACTGAGCATAAAGGAAGAAAAACAGACACACATGAAGCAGTTTAAAAATATTCTTTCAAAGAAACTTCTTTACATGTATCATTAATAATCCATAAGGAATTTACTTTTCTCCCTTGATGCTCATTCTTCTTAACTCGGGGCCAAATATTCAGACAAAATTACTGGTAAGTCATAGCACGCTGAAACACCTTCCTATATGATACACAGGGTCAATGAATCAAAACAGAACCTGTTTTCTCATACAAAAATATTATGCAAGAGGTTTACATAAACTGTATTTCTTGTAAATATAAGAAGCAAGCTATGGGTAATAAATGCACTTTCTCCCTCAACTGTACCAAGTGAAGTTAGTGCTATAATAGTGCTACCATAAGGGAAAAGAGACAGAGTGGGATCAGTTTCCTAGTAATGAAAATTAAGAAAAATATTGCTACTGCTTTGGGAAGAAGTGGGAACTGTTGTATGTCCTGCTCAAGTCCTTTCTTAAAAGACAGGATATATTTTAGCCCCTTGAGACACAGTCTTTCCTCCTAGCTGATGGCTTCATCTGAGAGATACCAGCTAGGAATAGTGCTGTAAAAGGATGTATGCAATCCTATTTAAAAAAAAAACAAAACAAAACAAAACTACACCATATACATACATACCTATATATATACGTGTGTGTGTGCGTTTTTCCCTGGTTAACCAGCCTACATTAGGCTTAAACTGCCTTAAACTACCAGACAGTGTCCCTTTAGGGAAGGTGCAATAGAATGAACATACAGTTCAAAAATCTGTAACTTGTTAACTTAAACTACACAATAGTTATGCTACTCAAATCTTACCACCTTAAAAATGCACACAGAACTACTTATCGTACCATACTGTATACTTCAAGACAAAGTACTATTCAAAAAAACATATTCATGGTACAGGGATAAACTTTGTGGTTTATTTATACTGTGAAATGCAACGAAAACTTCTGATCACTCGCCAACGCTGGAAAAAGAAATCCTGTTCACTAGCATTATTCAGCAGTTTTGGTTGGTAAAATTATAATGACTTTTACTAAGCAAACACTAAAAAGATAGGGAATTTGAATGCCCACTTCTTCAGCTTTCAGGGATACTTCAATAAATTTAATGATCTGAATTGTCAAAATTCTAGACAGAGAATTAAAACAGTTTTTACAGAAGCTAAGAATACCCAATCTCAAGTATATTGAAAAGAATTATTGGAGCTGTATGAGATGAAAATGATGCAACCGTATCAAACCTAAAAATCTAAAAATGGTTTTATTTTTTGAGAAATCAAAAACTATCAAGTTGACTAAGTGCTCTATGTTAATCATTATGAATATGTAGGGTAAGGTACAATTAAGCTTTTAAATCTTGGAATACACAGTTTGTGTAAGCATTATGCAATTGGGAATGTCATCTACACAGTATTTTAACTAAAACTTCAAAATCTTGATATCTGCGTATGAAAAAGTCATTAAAAAGTTACATCTAGATTCAGCTGTACAAAGAAATACACATTACTTCAGGAATGAAGTAAAGGCTTTAGCAGTTAGGCATTTTGCTTTAAAAAGTGTCTAAAGTATTTTAAATTAATTAGATTTTTAAATAGTAGAGTTAGTCTATCAGAATTCATTTTTTCCTCCAAACACAACTCAAGGTAATGCAAAGCAGAAATAAAGGGCACATGGTCTAAAGTTATTTTTGAGAGAGATGGAAGAAAGATTATTTTTCTAGAAAATGCCATCTTTTAAAGCCATATTTGCTTGACTTTGAAACTTACTATTCATTCTGTGTGTTTAGTACATGTTGACTCCCTGCTGAAGAGCAATGACTATAGTGACAAGCTTAGAAATGACAATATGAATAGCATCAGACAATAAACTGTCCTCCGAAAGCATACAAGGAAACCAGTAAGGAAACAATCATGGGGGAAAGTCTTACCTGGGGATTTTGTTTATTTTAAATTTCATAGAAGGTAAAATATTTTCTGGATTCAAACAAATGAATAATAAACTGCCTTTGATAGGGGCACCAACATCAGGCAGTTCAATGACTGGTGACTAACCAAAAAAAAAAAAAAAGAAAAAAAAGAAAGAAAAAAAAAAGCAGTTATTGGTCTTGCTAATATCAGCTTACTTTTGTTTTAACATAGCGCTCTTAAAAGCTGTACAGAACTCCATCTTATACAGAGCAACCCCCTTTTGACAAATGTGTTCTAAAGTGCCAGTATTATTTACAAAGATTTCTTAGCCAAAAGTCTGGCCCGTTGTGGCATCAGGTGAAGAAGTCATCCCAGCTCTGCTATCATTTACATTCACCAAGGGAAATTCTGGGAAATCAGCACTTGTCCCTGGTCCCCGAAGGTTCACCTGTCCATTGGCAGTGCTAAACTGAGATGATATTCCAGCTCTTGCCCCATGGTACTGAGCTCTAAAGGGCTGCTCAAAGGAGCTAATTTGATATGCTTGGTGAACAGGCTGTGCCTCTGCTTTCTTCTGAGAAGTTACTTGATCCAAGAAGTCCTGTGTAGAGGAGGAAGAAGAATGATTTGCCTCATCACCTGAAAAGGGAAAAGGGTGCTGCGAATCACCAACCATTAGTCCAAAATGAGACTTGTCTGGAGTCGTTCTTAATGGAGAGTTCATTCCCGATCGAAAGCTATTGACGGGTATAGACGTGTAGACCTTCTCCATGGAAGGAAATGCTGGCTGGGTTGTAAGAGTCTGGTTATCAGTCACAAAATTAAGGCTCGGGTTGTTCAAATAGGCATCATTTTGGCTAGTTCTGTCCAAAGCTTGTTGTAAAAACTTTGAATATTCTTGTAGCATACTAGCTTTATCTGATGAGGAAGCTTGAGAGCTTGTTCCAACTGTCTCAGATTGGGTGACCTCAGATACTTCAGAAGAATTGATTGATATACTGGAGGTCACCTCAGTGTCAGCCACACTGAAAGATATCTCATGTTGTCCATTAGCCTTGTGTGAATAATGATCTAACAGAGTTTGCAGTACCTCATCTGGAATGACATTTTTGTCATGGCTACCTTTAATTTCAACATTCAGTGCCTGTGTGTCTAATATTGAAGCTGTAGCAGTTTCATCAATGACGCTGGCCACAGCTGCCTGTGTTACCGAAGGTTGAGATGCTATGGTACTTACATTCAAGGCATATTCTCTACTGTTATTACTAGCTGCTTGTAGATACCTCTTTTTCTTTAAAAACTGCATTGCATCATCATAATTAGTGCTGCTGTGTACAGGTTTACTGGGCCCTTCCTGTAATGTGTCAACTTGATCAATGTCAGCATTACCTTCAGAGTCCAGTAAACTTTGTTTATCCACAAGGTCAAAGGCATACTTTGAAACCTTGTTGTCTTCATATGTAGATAAAGGTGAAATGGTTTGACTTTGCTCAAGTGGCTGTTTCAGACTCCTCTTGCTGTTAACTTTTTTGAGAACGAGCTTAGGTGGGTGTATTTCTCCAGAATTTGCTTCTTCTAAATGCGTTCCGCTGACTGAAGAATGTGGCATCTCAACAGCATATTCCGCTACCATATATTCATCTTTTACTTTAGTACTAGAAGAGTACAAAGGCAAATAGTCATTTTTGTCCTTCTTCTGTTCTGATTTATCTGTACCTTCCTTATCCCCAGATTTCATTTTCTCCGTTTTCTGCCTTTTCTTCTTTGGCAAGGAGCTGTCTTTCATAGGCGTAGAGAAACCAGAATCTTCCTCCGATGGCAAAAAGCCAACTTTGGTGGCACTTCTGTTCGGTTTCTTGTCACGGTTCTCATGGCACATACGTTTATGTTTCAGCACACGATCAGTCCTGGAGAAATACTGCAAAAGATTTTTATTATTACTATAGAAAAATAAATATATTAGCAGAAAGAAAAGAAACCTTTCATTCTAACAAATTTACTTGACAACTCATCCATTTTACTGATTTCTAATGAAGTGTCAAACAACAGTATAAAACCAAGCACAGACAGTTGTGACTCTGCTCCACCTGTGCACCAAGACCACCCACCTTAATAGAAAAAAACCATTCATTATACGTTTATTTGTATGCACATGACTACAACACCTGGAGAAAGTCCTATCTGCACTTCTTGGGAATTGACTGGTGTTTTGTTTTTCAATTGCGAAAGATTTCACTAAGTCATCTTACCTGCAAACAATATTCACACTGGTAAGGCTTCTCTCCGCTGTGAGTTCTTTTGTGCCTTTCCATGTGATACTTCTGAATAAACCTCATACCACATTCATCACAACGAAATGGCTTTTCACCTGATAAAAAACACGTAGCAATGTTAATCTAAAAAAATAAATCAATGTTCCTCCATACAATCACCAGGTCAAATACTACACTCTCTATTAGAAGTAATAAAGAAGAGAATTTACTCTGTTGATATTGAAAAATAACATAGGGCTTGCTCACATCACTATTTTCCCAGTACTCAGTAGCTGATGACTCAAAATGATTTTAAGCTTTTACACTAAAAAAAAAAAAAAAACCAAACCCACCTTTAAAACCAAATTCTTACCCCCTCTTTCTAGTATAGGTGCAGATATCTCTCTTAAACCTAATAAATGAAGAACTGCAAAGATAGCCTTCCTGAATTGCTGCTACATAGTATTTTTTTTAGGGCAGACGATTGTATAACAATAACTCAATTCTCTCACCAACTCATTAACTCAAGCCCACCCTTTCTAGAAGAGAATTATGCATTTCCAAGCTTTTAATTGAACATTTTTGTAGGGTGCTCTGTATTTTCCATATTTTCTTCCCTTACCTGTATGTAGAATTGAAATAACTGCTCTGAAAAAAATCCTAGTATTTTGGTTGGAATCCAAATTTATTTATTTTTTTAAAGTAATTAATTAATTAAAAAATATTTTATTTTAAAAATTAAGCTGGAAACAAGAAAACTCTGTAGCTGAACTGGTGTTTGCATACTTAGGGGTTTTTCTGTTTGGTTGGTTTGTTTGGTTGGTTTGGTTTTGGTTTGGTTTTTACTTTCATGAAATTATTTGTTCAGACAATATTCATTGCCCTGAATTCATCTGCAGTTCTCCCCTTATTTTTCCTCACAAAGAAGCCCTGCAATGATCCTTTCAGAACATGGAGTAACTCTATTTCTATTTCTTTTAACTTTTGCTTTACATCTTCCCTTTGATATTGTTTTTTATCTAGGTTTCTCTGACAAAACCTAAAAATTCCAAGCACACTGGAAATTTAGTTTTGCTCTTACAAAAGTTCACTATTATTTAATAGAACTCACCCTGAACAACAGTAATCTTTCCTCTGAATATTTACTAAGAAATCTTTCCAACTGACATAGAGAGCAGGGATTGTCTTGGCAGCCTCTGTCAACATCCTCTTTGTTCTGGATACTGTACTGCACTGCTTTTGGGGATATAAACCATTTATCTTTTGTTTCCAGAAATATGCAGACTATTTCTATTTTTCTGAGGTAGTTTTATTCTTTAAAATTATGTTATGAACTAATTTTATTAAATTATTACTAATAATTAATTATTTAAATGTTAATAAATGTTATTTTAAATGTTGTTAGAGTGTATATTTTCCATTTAGAATAGAGGTATTTAGCCACGTCCTTCTACAAATGGAAATACGGTACCTTAAAATAAGATGCCAGTATTTATAGAAACTAGAATGGAAAATATCTATATCACCCACACATTTGCTTCTAGTCAGATCATTAATGCCCAGAGTTTCAACCTTCTTAATTCCAAGCAATTTCTAAATCTCTACCTTTGTCAGCCTATGCCCTACTTCCAATTATTAATTCTTACCTCTCCATGTGGCTTGTTGGCCAATCCCTTTCTTGGATTAAATTATTCCAATTTATTCTCTCCTAAATCAAATTATCTCCTCTCCTAAGATCTCTCAGCTTCCATCAGTTCTTTTTCTACAGGCTCACAACCTCAGCATCCTAACTCTTCTTTCACGTTTAGTCAGAGACTAACTTTTACCATTTCTTATTAATAATCACCATAATATTTAGCTTTTTTCAGCACCCTTTACAAATTATAACACCTATCATATAATCCTCTCTTGTAATGCCTACAAGCAAATCCTCCTCTCTGGCCTACTTCTTAACTTCCAAACTCCAGTTTCATTCTTCACGTTTTCTTTATTCATTAGGCACCCTTACTGCTACAGTGTTTTACTTGCACCAAGCCTGTTGAGACTTTCTGAATCAAATTCCAGTCCTTGTCTTCACTTTTAAAGAAGATAAGGCAAAACGTTTAGGTCTCATTGCTCTTGTTTAATACACGGGAGCTCTTCCATTCCCAAGGACAGCTACTTAATCCTTGTTACTTACTGTTTTCTTTCCCTTTGCTCCACTATTCCACTTTGTGTTTCTTTTAAATCGCCCCTTCAGACGACTCTCCTTACATGGTCTGGAAGTTTGCTTTCACACTTAAGAATTTTTTTAGAGAAAGGAGCAGCTGTTTGGGATGAAAACTATCCTGAGCCTTACAGAAGCCAAACCAAGTCAGAGAAGCTAGACAGCTCAGTCTAGCTTTGAACAGCCCTTTAAGGAGCTATCCTGCTATCCCAGGAAATGCAGAACAGTTCATTAATACACTTACCTTCAGCCTTATACCCATTTCTGTAAATGAATGGTCACAGAGTTCCTTAACATTTGCCTACTCAAGCTGGCTATTTGTTGGCAGAAGACTCTCCCAGCTACCTATTCCCATTTCAAGGCTTAATTAGGGCAAAACAGGGGTTTTGAGGTTTTTCAGTGTAGAGTATTACCACCACCAGCTACTCTGGAGACTTTGAGAGTACATACGAAGGCACTGCTGGCCATGCCTCAACAGGAAGAAATGTTTGGGGACGCTGCCCTTGAATTAATTACTCAGCACAACACAGAAAGTAGTATTTTTCAGTTGAATTCCAGAACACTCTGGAAGTAAGGTTAAGAAACACTTTGTGAAACTGATACCATACATAATTTTTGCTGTAATCTTCGTAAGGAAGATAATGTTAGAAAAAGATTAAAAATTAATATGAAGGTATGTTTCCTATAATAATTTTTTCCTAGCAGAAGCCTGAAACTTCAGATGCCTTCTGCATTTCGTTGTACTTTTGAAACAGGACCTATCGCAAATGGAGGAGATCATTACTAACAACCTTTTGCTAATGTAAGGAGAAACCAGGACATATTTTTCTGAAACACTTTGGTGAGTGGGAAAGAATCAGATGTAGGGAAAAAAAGAGTAAAAATTTTAAAATACAGTACAATAATTATATGCATTATTTACGAAAACAGCCTATGTTTTGTGTCTACGTTGGAAATCTATTAAAACTGAGCAACAGAACTCCTTATAAAGTGTAGTACAAATACTATGTGTATGAAGGCTGTAACAATTACAAACCCCCAGGCATTTTAAAATCTAAACAGACAAAATACAAATTATAAAATGCCAAAGAAGGCAATAAAAAAGCAGCATGACTGAAGAAGGCGCTTGAATTGTTAGCCCCAATGTTGCTTTATTTTTTTAAAAATGTAATCTCATTTTTTGTGTTTAAAATGGAAAGTAGGGTGGGTTACAGAATTAGGACACATGAATACATGAGTGGGTAAGGTGTATAGAAACAACTCTGAGCAAAAAGAAAGCAGACATACATCTTCATGAGCCTAGTAAACTAAAATATGAAAATATTTGTGTACCAATGACTCTTCCCTCTCTTACAACTGAAATTGTGATTTTCTGTATCATCAGTGACAAGTTTAGCAGCAGGGTTCTAGCACTTCTGCCCTGCTCTACATACAAAATTCACTTACTAGAAATAATTGTATTAATGCAATGTCTGCTTTTAGATGCAACTGTTTAATTATTTACACAGAATAAGGCTGTTCATTGATTGCTTCCTAACTCCCTCATAACATTTCATTTGAAGGAGTGGTTCAGAGTACCGAATTCAAATCACACTGGAACTAGCTGAAGCACCTGTAAACTCAGGGCTTGTAACAGGCATAAAATGGGGCTTCTAAGTGTTACCACTATCTTTGATTGGCTTAAAATAAACTTGAAAATTTGATAAACTTCTTTAAAAGAGTAAGAAACATCTTGTTGTTCACCAGTGTTTTGAACACTGTACAAAAGCTGGTGCTAAAAGCAGTCATTCAGACAGATAAAAATGCAAAATAAGAAGAAAAAAATACAGTATTGAATTTATAAGGAATATTTCTTAAAAGAGTATGAATAATACAACGAGAGCTTTCCTTTACTTCCATCAAAGTGAAACACAGACCCACTGCTCACCTTCTGGTGAGAGAAGCAAGCTGAAAATTCAGCTTTTCTGGATGGGTTCAATTATGCAGTCCTGAACAACAGAGTAACGCTACACAAACAGCTAAGGCCCAGTACTGAATATTGTCATACAGAAGTGAAAGCACAGACAGGTATGTAGAATGCCAATTAGCTACACTATAACTGGGCCAAGCCAAAAATTAAGCACTAGTCAAATACTTGCTAACTGAACGGCCTTCAAAAAAGCTTTTTCCACTCCTGGAAGCTGGGTCTTACATGTGTTCTCCTAACCAGCTACTAGTTGTCACCTAGGAAAACACCTATAATTCAACAATTTAAACACAAGCACCATCTTCAATTTTCTTAGAAACAACCAAACTATACCTCAGGATGCTGAGGAAAGGATGAAAACATAGTTATCTAAAAAAGCCCGATAACAATATGGTTAATTAGTTAAATGGCACCTTTTTCTCTGCTAAACAAAGACTAGTATATGTAAGAGCTGCAAAAAGGCAGGCAAAAAACCTGCAACCCCACCACAACAACCCCCTCCCTCCAAAGCTTACAATCAACACACAACTCTCATTAGAGCTAGAAGCTGAATTTTAAAAAATAATTAAGCATTTGTAAAATATTTGCAGTCAAGTGTTAATTAACTATATTGCACAGACTCTCATTTTCAAAGCCACATACAGGGAATAATCCTCATTTAAAAAAAACAAAAACAAAACCACCAAAAAACTTCTGAAAAATGTAAAGACTGCACTTAAATTTTTGCCTTGGGGGGTGGGGGGGCATGGGCAGATAGATGGAAGAGAGTGAATGAGCATTCTTTTCAAGAATAGTATCTACACAAAGTGGAGGCAGCATGGTTCACCAATTCAGAGCCAGAGGAAAGACTAGGAGCAGAACAAAGACACTGGACAGAAGAATGGAGGACTCTTCTGTGGCTGACTGGCTGAAGGAAACCTACTTAGTCTGGATTCATGGCAACCTAGGATACAAAAATCCCGTAAACAACAGGGCATTTGTGCATGTAACTCCCTGTACACTGCTCTGAAAATTCATTTTGCAGAGTTTTTTCTCCCTCTCAACTCTTACACATGCACACACTGCACTGCGTGTTAGTAGCTTTCATATCCATTTAAATGCTACGGCCAAGAAACACTGTGCACATTCACCAGCTCTGCTTTTCTGAAAAAGAGGCTGAGAAATTGGCATCTAGTCCAAAGGGACCATATTACAAAATATTTAAAGAGGGATTGAAAGGCCATGCACCAAAATGCCAAAAACCCAATGAAGCCAAACCTGTTAAAGAATGTGGTTTTGTGCAGTGCAAGAAGATAAAAAAATAAACATGTATAAACTTTAATGCTCTTTGGCTTAAAACTTCGGGCCTTATTTGACGTATATTGCATATTTTTAAACTAAGGCTCTTATTTTTAGAACAGTTCTGAATTAAACCTTTAAAAAAAAGAAGTGAAAAGTAAAGCTGATACTAATACCTTTGGGGTTAGGCATTTTGGCCATTTTAGTCCTGGCACTTTTCCATCAAATTCCAAAATAAATAAATACATAAATCTACCAAAATGTAATTTGGAAGTCCCCATTGTCTGAGTTAACTTGATATAACAAAAGATAGAACTTCTTAACAAACCTTGACTTTTATGAATGCACAAACTTCAGGATTTGCTACTCTGGGGTTATTTACAGAATACTACTTTCAGATTTGCTTACTAGAGTTTATACTCACTTTACAGCCAAAGAAAAGTGGAGCAAGTTGAAAGCACAAAACGAATTTATTTTTAAAAGTTTTATAACATCTGTTAAGTTAAAACAAACTACAACAGAATTTTAGGCTGCATACGTATTACCAGAAACCTTGCCTGAGTGGGGAAACAGTTTTTAAGCACGCCAGAAAGATACTCAAGGCACTATACTCACCAGTATGAATCTTCTCATGCCTCTGTAGCAGGTACTTCTGTATGAAACGCATGTCGCACTGACTGCACTGAAATGGTTTTTCACCTTGAACAATATAATTCCACATCCATAAGTTAATAACTACACACTGTTGTTTCTGATAACTATTTTTGAGGAATATTAAAATGTCTATAAAAAAACCAGCATCTGAGCGAATTCCAAAAATACTCTAATACCAAAAAACATTAGCCTTACTAAGTATATGAACTGCAGAATTCTTTCCATGATCCTAAGAGTCACATTAAGACTAGCACGGAAGAGTGATCTGAAATGGCTGTAATTTCCTCATGAACAAGATCAATCACGATGCTGGCATAAGACTGCATTCAGGATACTGGCAAGCTATTATAATGGTAAGTACCTTTTTCACTTCTCCGAACCAGAGAGATACCTCATCAGGCAAATAAGCAGCCGGAGCACATTTTACAAAGGGGTCAATTTTGGCACTTAGGCTACAAGTCAACCCATTACTTTCTGATAAAGAAAGAAAAGAAACCTTGTAAACAGTTAGGTCTTCAGTTTATTAAACATATGTTGATTTTTTTTTCTGGTATTCTTTTGACACTTTGGTGCATGGAATCTCTAAGCTTAGATGCCAAGTTAGCTACACTCTTAAAACTGAAATTCGCATAGAGCTGAAAACATTTTTAACATAAGTAAACAACTCTTTATATAGTAGAAAAGATAAATTTGAAGTCAAGCAGTACCTGTATGAATGAAGACATGTCTCTGTAAATGGTAGTTGGTTCTAAAGGCAGCATTGCAATGCTCACAAACATGAGATTTGTGGGTTTTCAGACCAAGTGATCCATCCTCATTTATTGTAAGGATCTATTTTAAAAAGAGTAAAATTTGTTCTCACACTACCCTCTAAAGATGTCTTATTAACTACAAAAAAAAAAAACATTAATTTTTTCGATGCAGAAAACTTAAATATTTCAGGTATAACAATGCTAATTTCTACAAAGCTGTGCGTTAGGCTTTTAGTACACATTTCCAATTGCAGTCCAATCCAACTTGTGTCTTGCTGTGTATTAAGAGATATTTCAACAGGACGGAGACAAAAGCAGCTCATGGAAAATCAGCTTAGCGCTCCCCTATTTACTGAGTCACTTTATATGCTACCATTTACTTTGTCCGTCTGTTGGAAAGGATGCAAAGTAACCAAACCACCTCTGGGCACTGAACCATGGATAATCGTATTTTAAAGCAAAAGTGAAAAGTTATATTCTTTTTTCAAATCACAGATGTAAATGTTTGCTAAAAGGCATTAAAACTTATCCAGGATAGTCATACAAATTATCTATATCTACATAATACCAATAGTCTCAGAGGCAAAATTATATTTTAAAAACCAAAACCCCAAAGCCAAACAACCAAGAAAATAGTATTATTCTTCTCCCCTTTCAGGTTTTTCACTCAATAAAGTATTGCTCACTCAATATACATATTAGAGCATCTCCTTGATGAATTCAACTTGCCACACTCAATTGCTTTGCTGTCAAACAAAGCCGCTATTTTACAAAAAGTTGAAAAAACTTAAATGAAAAAAATTGCACCATATCTAGCTTATTTAATAAAGCTTATCACAGGTTTTCTCTAATCTGTCAAAAAGAGAAAAAAAAACCAAATCCCAAACTCTCTACTATCTCTGGCAAGAGAATAAGAAAACCAGTAAACAAATTACATTTCCAAAAGTCTTACTTAACTGGAAACAGAACTATAAAGAAGAGCTTAAGTAACCTTAAATAAAACAGTTTAGTCCCTTGTTATTAACCAAAAATAAAAGTCTGCTGGGGAAACACATCTGCAATTTGATTAGCTACGATGTTTTAGGTTTTATGATAATGACAGTGATGAGAAAGAGAGAGTCAATAACTGACATAGTATCTCTGCAATAGTAGCAAATACTGTAGGATCTACTTAAACAATTTTTAATTCTGCTGCATCAAAACTCAGCAAGAGTGAAAGTCTCAAGCTAACAAATTCTTGTGCATTCACTCTGAAGGACAAGCACATTCATACGTTTGTAAGATTGGTATGTTACAGCTCCAGTAAGTCACAGATAGAGACAATTACAAAAACTCTGTTCTGTAACAACATACAGCTAATGAAACACTGACTGGTTATTTAAAATAACTTTAAATACAGGTTATGAAATGCTTTTCATATATTATATTGAAATTTTAAAATAATTGTGCAGAAAATACACTTAATTTCATGGTTATCCTAAATCTGGGCTCTTCTACTGCATCCATTCATTGTACCACCTCTTAAATGAAGACAGTTAACTTTGTCAGTGCAGTTTTCCTAATAAAAGCAACAAAAAAGCTTGTGTATGTGTGTATGTGTGTGTGTGCGCACGTGCATGCGTGTGTGTACGCATGTGCGCGTGTGTTTGTGTGCATGGAAGAGGGAAAAGTAGACAGGATTCATAAAAGCTAATGACTTTTTATTGATATGATGGCTACATTAATATAAAATAAAATTTAAAATGTTTCAGTATGTTAATTGACTTCCATTTGTAAAAGTCCCAGCTGCTGTTTGGATGGAAAAATCAACCTCTACTCTGGGAATACTAACTTAAACTGCAGTAGGCTCTCACCTATGTCAGTCCTTCAGCTTCTTTCTGCCTTTCTACTCTGACAACTTTGAAAAAAAGGGGGAAGAGAGACAGAAAAAGAACCTGTTTAACAATTCTCCTGATCGTTTTTCAATCTTTTGTCATCTCAAAAGACTAACACTGACAGATTGGGAGATAAAAAGGAAGCATGCAAGTACATGTCTGTAGAAAGAGGGACACATGCCTCTCCTACCTTGCCATGTTTCCATGGAAGTGATCTGTGGATGTACTCAACCTAGATCTCCTTTTTCTATCAAAGGGAAAAGCATCTTGATGCACAGGATTTGGAACTTGCTTCCACACCCAATCTGAAACAACTTCTCAACTTTCCAAGAATACTACAGGTGCAACCTAATTTGACAGTGCTGAGGGAGGACTGAGTGGTCCCACTCCCAGGCCAACAAAAAGGAGGTTTTGGAGTTTTTCTTGGTGTTAGGGTGAGTTTTCTTTCAATGTATACACAGTCTGGGTTGATTTCAGAGTAGGCTTATTTTAATGCTGCTGTGTGATAATATATAACTGATTTTTGCCTATCAGAGCAGCCTGTATATGTTCTATTTTAAGTCTGAAGATTAATACTGATTTGGGGAATTACTAGAAGATATAGCACAACTACCTCATGAGGTGAAATGATTCTGGTTTTATCTGAAGTGCATCTCAATAGAAGAAAATTGTTTTCAGACATACAGGGATACATACTCTTCATGAATGGATCTACAAAACAAATTTTGAAGTAACAAACCAGCAGCTATGGTAAGAATCTTTTGATATAAATAAATACATATATGAAGATGATTATGACCACAGGAATATTCCCTACCAGTAAATTATTTTATATATATTAGTAAACTTTTTAGAATTTTCAAAACTACCATTTTAGATTTCTTTTTAAAAACTGTTCACTACTATGCATGAAGCATATAAAATTATCAGGCTCACAGAAAAGCACAACTATTATTAGATAGATACAGAGTAATGATTTATAAATTGTCTACAAAGCTACTGACTCATAATTTAAAAAAAAATATTTGGAAAGAGAACTGCCTGGAAAGACAGATGTTAAAATATGTCAAGGGTTCATGTTGCTAAAAAGAGTTCAAAGAAAAACACTGTTATATCAGGTTTTGTTTTGGGTCTCTGGTGAACTTCAGAACTGCATCTTTACTGAGCAAACAAACAATTTCCAGCCTAACTACTTCAAATGCTAATGAAATTAGTCATAGTCAACCAAATCTTCAGGTTCTTTTAATCTTGGTTTTGCCAAATCAATGTCTTACTTTTGCTGGTGAACGCTGTTTTCTTTTCTTCTTTTTCTGCAAATCTACTGGCTCTCGTATTTGTTTTTTGTCTCGTTTCTGTTGTTCAGATGCATCAGTAAAGGTAATTTCTTGCTTTACACTGATCTGTTAAGATACCAAGTGCCAGTTTCAGGTAAGGTTCTCACTACAGAAAAGCAATTTTTCAATTTTAGAAGATGACAAACTGCTGAAACAGAAAACCTTTTTCTAAGGGAATTATCTCGTGGCTTCATTCTTTCAGAAATTTAAGTGAAAGGAGTAGTAAGTATCTTAAATAAAAAGGGCATAGTTAATTTCTACAGTGACATTTTGATGTATCCTTTCATTCACCTCCCAAGGTCTTTTTTCTTTCTGACCTGTGGTGATTTTGAGATCAGTTATATTAAAATCACTTCCATCTGTAAAACCATTCAGTTTTTCATACCTATTTTACTTTAGTCCATGTTGTTGTCAATGCAAGATTTAACGGAATAGTTTATTATATATTTAAGACAGAAGTATTTTTTAAGAAAAGAAGAACACTACTAATGAGGTTTTTTTCCAAAAAATATTTCTTGATCTAATGTAAACTTTAATAAAGAGCATGATACTCTTACATTTTTTCTAACACCTGAACCACCTGATCTACAGCTAACGGAGTAGTGTTTTAACAATGCTACCTTTCTGAAGGTTATTCTTCGTGTATAAGGCTATCTACTTTTAAAGTCCTGGTAAATATCCTGTATGTTTGAAGGGTAACAGTGATGATGTGCTGCATTACAGACAGACGCTCTGTTTTCAAAAGGAAGTCATCTATATACTCTGTGGGAAAGCTGAGGTACACCTTCTATTAGATATCAAGGAGGGGCATATTTATGGTCATGTATGAAGTGTCACAGTCCAACCTGCAGTGTGAATGCAATTGCTAAGCGTCCACATACTTTGAAAACATACAAGATGCTTCCTATAGCAGAAACTAAATAGTACTATGAACAGCATAAACAGTATGCACCTTTGAGTAACACTATTTATTCTGGTTTGTAGTTACCCTTGAACATTAAATATATTTAAAGGAGCACATTTTAATGCATTAATTCTATGGTAACAGCCTGCTTATAAAATATTTATAAAACAGACACTTAAAGATTATACTTAATTGGCAAAATTTATCCACAGCCAGAGGCAAATGACATTTTCATAAATAGCATCCATTCATAAATATTTTGATAATCAAAATCCAAACAAGCAATTAATAGATTCTTGCCAGAGTAGGATTAGACTACCAGATTAAGCTTCCTAGTAATTTCTCCAATATTTCACAAAGAAATTGCTTACAGGGACATTAACAGCATACTGCAGCCCTTGAGGAAGTCTATCTTGCGTATCCATGTCATCATCATTTTTTACCGTCTCCTCATGGACCATGAGTTCATCATGTGAAATCATCTCTTGCTGTCGAAGTTCACTTTCCTGTAACACTTCATCTGTTGCAAGAATTTCTTGGTGCGCCATAGTCCGATCTTGAAGCACTGCCTCTTGCCGTTCTCCCGATACTCCAGACTGGTCAGATACTGCACCCATCCCTACCATAGCCCTGGATGACTGCATTTGGTCTATGCCACCACATTTAAGAAATAATCCTCCCAGCTTGTCTTCAATGTTCATTCTTAAGTGCAATAACCTACAAAGAAAGTTTTAATAGTAAACATCTACAATTGGTGCTCTTGCTTAAAATTTTTTACTTAAAAACATTTTATAAGAACTCAGTCAGTACTCAGCATACACACATGCACTCCTAAATCTGATATCTGAACAGAAGTGAAAAGTTGGATATCTTGGTTCAACATGAAAAGATTCTCCTTCCACACACATGCATGTGTAGACAATTGAACACTTCCAAATAAAAAGTTTAAAATCACAGTGCCTTCTGATTACTAGCAAAATTCTGGTAGTTAAATGATAGCTAATTCTTCTTTCTCATTCCTTAGAAAACTGGTTTTTTTCCTGTGTGCCCTTTTCACTCTGTTCCCTTTTTCCATTTCGAATGTCTTTTACAAATGCCTCATTCATATTGGTCCTGTTCTCCTTACTTCCTTGTCCTTTAAGTGCCCTTTCATTGCTGCTACCCCAGGGCATACTGTAGCTGCTGGAACATCTTAATATCCACAAGTGAGAGAAAAATGGGCTGCATCAAAAGAAGCATGGCCAGCAGGTCGAGGGAGATGATTCTGCCCCTCTACTCCACTCTGGTGAGACCCCACCTGGAGTACTGCATTCAGCTCTGGAGCCTCCAGCACAGGAAAGACATGGACCTGTTGGAGCAAGTCCGGAGGAGGGCCACAAAAATGATCAGAGGGCTGGAACACATCTCCTATGAGGACAGGCTGAGAGAGTTGGGGTTGTTCAGCCTGGAGAAGAGAAGGCTCCAGGGAGACCTTATTGCAGCCTTTCAACACTTAAAGGGGGCTTATAAGAAAGATGGGGACAGACTTTTTAGTATGGCCTGTTTCAGTAAGACAAGAGGTAATGGTTTTAAAGAAAAAGAGGGTAGATTCAGACTAGATATAAGGAAGAAATTTTTTTATGAGGATGGTGAAACATTGGAACAGGTTGCCCAGAGAGGTGGTAGATGCCCCATCACGCCCTATCGCTGGAAACACTCAAGGTCAGGTTGGACGGGGCTCTGAGCAACCTGATCTAGTTGAAGATGTCCCTGCTCATTGCAGAGGGGGTTGGACTAGATGATGTTTAAAGGTCCCTTCCAACCCAATCTATTCTATAATTCCATGAAAATGCAAGTTTCTGGCTAAAGGTATATGTCAAATAAAGACTAGAGAGGTCAAAACTGTTTATAAAAAAGGCATTCACTTTCACACCTACTAAGCAGGAGCATTAGTCAGGAAATAGAAATTCTAGTCATGAATAGCAATACCATTACATTGACTTATGGCACACAGATAGATATAAAATCATAATACTCCACCAAGTGTCATGACATTATTGTTTTTTAACATAGGGCAGCAGGATTTTGTGAAGCTGGAAGTGGCAGCATCTTCTTATTCTACTCATTATTATTATATACGCAAGACAGTCCTAAGACTCTTCTTCTCCTTGGCATACTGGATGTCCAGTCACTGCAGTCAGCCTCCTTCACCCTATTCCCCAGGCCCAGAACTCCTACCCATTCCACAGTGCTCTGGTCTATTCCTTCAGACGGACACACAGACATCCTTCCTCCATCCCTCTATATTCCCACAGCTGGAGGCCAAAGGCTATACAAAGGCTACAGCAGACACAGGGATGGAAGCAGAGGCACAGTGGAGTTGGACAACACACAGCGGGCCTAGCCAAAGCACAAGATGGGTATCTTGGGGAGTATTATGATAGCATCAGCACCTTTGATTTTGATGCATTCAGAATTAGGATATAGATGTGATGTTGGTATATTGCTAGTCATCAGCTTCAAATTCTGTCCCCCTAAGAGTGCACCATGGTGAAAGGCTCCACCTCCATTCAAGTTTTAAGTCAGAGGCTATGGTTCTTTCCCTGCAGCTCTCAATGACAACTCATGACCAAAGAAATCAAGTGTCTCTGCCTAGAACTGGCAGGGCCATCTCCCTGCAGAACTGCACCACTATAACCCCCTGCCAGTCTAACAGCCTGCCAATGTGCAGAAAGACTGGATCAAACAAATGTACATTAAATGTTTACATTTCAATTTTCAGTTTGATCCATTTGATCACTTTCCAAAACATTTTCTTCACCAAGAAAATCTTTTGAAAATTCTCAATGTATCTTAAACATTAGTGAAGATTTGTTTATACCAAACTACAGTGAGTTTACAAAATAAAGAGTGTTCTTTCTTCAGGTGAGATCCTAGAGTGCTTGGTAGGAATGCAAGCCACCAGCAGAAACAGCTGAAAAAGATCTCAAAGTTCTCCTACATGATACTTTGTTTCAAATACTAGTGTTAGCCCTTAACCTTCTGAAAGTAAAATTCACTCAATGTCTTAAAAAAAAACAACCAAAAAAACAAAGAGACAAACCAACCCACCACATACCCCAACAAATAAAACAAAGCCCATTAACACCTTCTGGTAGCAACTCATGTCATATAACTTAAACGTGAAAGAATATTTGTCCCTATTCTCTATCATGAGACGTTCTAAATTTCTGAATATATCACAGAAAGGCTGACAGGATGGGCTGACTTCTCCGAGTTTCAAATATTTAAGAGGCAGGCCAAAGAAAGAAGCTTTTCAGTGAATTAGATTTTTTTTTTTTAGTAAGCCTTCCTCTGCTGGAAGTCAGGAGGACAGAGTCACCAAGCCAAATCTGTTTATATATGATAATGTCATCAAAATTTTTAATATTCTTCCTTCTTACGTAAAAAGCACAATCTAGGGACCAAAAAAGCCTGTGACAGGAGCAGAACATGGGGAAAATTTCTGTTCAGAACATTTATGCTTGCAATTTTTCCTTCTTTTGTTCTTCTGCAATTCTAACATAAAGAAGTTTGAAATCTTACTCTTGATTTTCACAGCACCTCTCTTCAAATATGGACAACAATTCTTTAATGCCTTGAGTGAGCTCAGGTAGTGCTAGGTGACAAGTTTACTTCCAACTCAATCCACTTTATAGTAAGAAAATGAGATTTCACATGGCTTCAAGGGAAAATGCACATCCGGTATGCCGCACAGCCACCTGCAGACATTATATAATTCATGAAGTATTTTTTGGAGGTAACTGGGAAACCATACTGATAGTTTCTCAGCAATAACACAAACAAACAAACAAAAAAACCTGGCACAGCACTAAGGCTGTATTTTTTCCACCAGTGCAGATCTCCCAGAGAGATCTTGCAACAACATCCTAGAAGAAGAAAATGAGGATGAATTCATCATCTTATCAGTGTGGAATATCCTGTGCCAAGAAAGAAATGTGAGAAGGAACTGAAGTTCTTAAGAATCTGTCTCCCATGGAGCCATTATTTGACAATAATGAGTGCAAAAGATCTAAGGTTGAGACTGGTTTCTTAGGTAGGGCATTTTAAATATGTAGCTTGATAGACTCCAAGGAAAACAAGCAGATATATTTATTCATTTCAGCCTTTAACCAAAGTTAATCCATACTCAGGGTACATCTCACACAGATTGTCATTCCCTATGCTTTTGTTCCACACTACAGAAATATGACAGCATAAGCTCACGGCAGATTCTTTAGAGGAATGACGTGGACGGGTACTAGAATACAAGAACTCAAGATGCTGAAACACATTCAAGGGAGAACAAACAGTATCAAGCGTGAGAACACGGTGGCCCTAATCTGTCTGCTCAAGCCACTGATGAAAACAGCACAGAAAGTTGTTCCACATGGAGGATCCTGCCGTATCACTCTGAAATTAGGTAAGAATTGCAGAAATCCTGGATTTAAAGCTATTTCCTGGCAGGAAGGTAGGAAGGCAAATGCAGATAGACTGAGTGTTTAACAGTGCAGAAGAGCCTGCTACTCTCACCAACAGAGGCGGGAAGACTCATGACATGCAGAATCTTAGGACAGCTGGCGAGATACAGCAGCTGCCCAGAAGACAGGCTAGCAGCATACTGGTTATTTATTGGTCTTGTTAGCTCTCTCAACTGCTGAGGATATGGAAACTTTCTTTCTCACCCTGACTAGTAGGCTTAGCAGAGTCATGCAACCGAAAGTAGTCAAGTTGTTTTCCAGTCATGATCTTGAGTCATATCAGAAGCTGGTACAGTGAGTGTACTGCTTATTAAATCAGGCTTTCAAACATCTGGCTTTTCATAGAAAAATAATGAGAACACATAGTGTTAGGCTACATAATCTAAGTGATGAAACACAATGTAAGTTATATGACATGCAGGTACTGTTTTAAAATGAAGAACCACAATCAAAAATAAGCTATTAATCCAAACAAGAAGTATCCCAATTGCAGTCAATTCAGTAAAACACGTGTAATTTGTCAACTGACACCTTTTGGGTCACATAAAAAGGAATCCTATCATTTAAATTGAAGATGAGGAAAAGTGTTCTTGGAAGAAAGACAGTGTGATAAAGAAAACGTAAGTTAAAAGCATTCGAACAAGCTCAGTTTACCAAGCCTGCAAAGATTAAATAAACATTTCAAGTGCAAGATGCATCTATGAAATAAAGATCAACTTATTTTGAGATTATCTTGAGGGAAGCTACAATAATACAAACCACATACTAATTCACACAAGCCCGTTTCTTGGCATAAGACATTGTTATCCTTATTGCAGAGATGTTTTCCATGGAATTTCAGAACTTCTGTTAAGCTTCACCAAATAATCATATGATTTTGCTTTGAATATATAGTTTCTCTATACACTGACAGAAAAAGAGCTGTCAACAAAACCTTTCAAGTATCCATTTTGCTTCGTAGAGGTTCTCCAAGCCTTTACTCTAGGCAAAGCATTTCACAAGAGACATACATCTACAGGCACAGCTTCCTGGCTATGCAGACATTTTGGGGGAGGAGAGAGGGGAAGGGGAGGGACTGCAAAGAAAAGGTCCCATAGGATTATCCCAGCACCTTCTCTTTTCACACAGTGCTCCACAGCTGCTTGCAGAACATCCACAGCCAGTGAACCATGTTGCTTCATTTCAAAAATTGCTGCTATGCCAAACCCTACGGCAGTACTTCAGAACTATTCATTTCAGTAACCCTGACATCAGTTTTTCCAAAGATTACTGGTGCAGTAAGTTGGAGAGCTAAGTAGTAAAGACAATATTCCTAATTAAAGAAACAGCCATTTAAACAAAAACATACTAAATGAGAATTGTGATGACCTTTCCAATTCAGAATAAAAAATTAAAATACAATCAAAAGAAAACATTAATGGATTTTAAAAGTCTGCTGGGATGGTGGCTGCTATGAAGTAAAGCCAAACAGAGATCCTGAAGGAAAGTGGCAAAACTTGTTAGCCACCAGAGTACAACACATGGTCCAGCTCATTTTCTCCACTTAAACTGATGGTGGCTAAGGGTTTTTCGGTCTTCTCCCTTCTTTTCTTAAGCAAGTAGTAAAGCATTATTTAATTTAATGAGCAAGTACCCACAGATATTAATTGGGTTCACTTTAAAAATAAAATTCATACATGCAGTACTGGGTTGAGTTTCTGTAGTTAGGATTTCAAAGATTATTTATGAGAGATGAAAAAAGAAAATATGGTGAAGGACTAATAACAGACAGACAAAATATGAAAGTCATCTGCATTTGTATAACAGAACTAATTTAATGGTTTTGGTCTGTTTTCTAAAGTAAGATGGACTCTCTTGATTTGTAAACAATTTCCTGCAAAAGACTTTGTTGTTTTAATACTTCTTTTTTAAGCATTAAAAAGCAGGATTTGCTGATTTCTATATCCATATCCCAACTCCATTTCTTTCCTATATTAACTTCTCCCTGTTTTTCCAAGGCAAAATAGAATGGAGGAAGGTTGAGGGAGACAGGAAAATAAAGTTTATTAAAATTGAATTATTCTTCTGGGTTAAAACTTAGCTCCTTCTGAAGGATTCTAACAAAGACCTGAGATAGAAATATTACTTCCATATATAGCCACAAACTACCTTTGACCATATTTTCCAAGATTCAACAACCCAAACACAGGAGTCAGGATGCACAACAGAAATTCTAACATGCCCTTAGCAACTTGATACCATTCTGATGAGAACATCTACCTCCGAGATTCCCCTCACAACAGCTGAGGCTGAGCTCAATTCTAGGTATTGAATGGTTTCAGGGTAACCTTACACTGGAAGTAGCCCGACGACATTATTTTAGTTCCACATTTTGGGAAGTGTGTTTTCATTTAAGGTAGGACAAGGCAAACTTCCTAATGAACAAATACCTGAAGGTACAGAGTATGTACCTGAGCACATTCCTACCACATCCTTGCTTCCACAACAGCGTTTAGAAGAATGAATGCATGCAGGGCCCAAACAACAAACTGTATAAAGGCTACTAGCACAGAATGTACATACAATAAACTTTGAAAAAGGCAATCTGTGGAAACCTCTAAGCATATTTTGCTTCTTAGGGCTCATCTCCATGGTCATACTACAATGATCTGTGCTAAACTATAAACTTAAATGAATATAGCATATATAAATCTACAAAACTCCTAAGTAGACATTCTTACTCTAGTACAGAATTGATTTTTTTTTTCCTTCCCTATTTAATGTAATTCATTTTGGAAAGGTTTATTCTAAATTTTAAAAAAGCCTATCACTATATAATCAGAGCAGTTTTACTGGCACCAACTAGTAAAACCTTTCTAAGTCGACAAAATTCTATAAAATCAGCTACAACTGATAGCTACCGTGCCAGGAGAGGTTCACATTTTTCTATCAGAAAGTGAAGATTAAAATAAATCCTTCATGAAATTCACATAGGGAAACAAACAACGAAAAGGCCATTCCAGTGGGACATTTGGTGTGTTTTCTTATTTAGAAAAAGTCAACCCAACTCTCAATGATACAGCTGCAAGAAACAATCTGATGCACAGGCTACTTGCCCAAAGGGGTAGTGCCTTGCACCTCTCCCCCAGTTAGACCTTCTTGTTGCCTTCACTGGGTTGAGCATAGCATTGTGCAACTAAGAAGGGAGTTGGACAAAATCGTACCCACCAGAAAAGCCATTAGGTTTCCTTTGGATCAGTAGGACCATGCAGGCAGGGTGTATGGGAGATGGAGACATGAATAAGGAGGGGCGAGGGAAAAGGACTGCTTCTTTCAGCAGCAGCCAGTGGTTAGGTTAGATTAAAGCATATTGTGAAACTGCTCCACAAATGCAATGCACACACAAAAATGAACAAGTTACAGCTGCCAGGCAGACATACCTGACAGCTATTTAGATCAGGGGAAAAATGTGTATCTACATTCTCAAGTGCTTTCTTCCTAAAAGGAAGTATAAAAGTCACAACTAATTATGCAATTCCTAATGCTAATGAAGAAAGAGATAGCAACATAGCTTAACAGCATATTTAAAACTACTTATGTTTAAGCATTACCATGAATAAAACTGCCATCAACGCAATCCTTTCCAAAAGAAAGAAAAAATTAGAACTTGACGGGTTCCTAATGTCCACTTAAAAACCCTATCAGACCACAAAACATGTTGAGTATTTTCACATCAGCAAATATATTTATTTTCATTATTAAAATATGGATACAGTCCAATATAAAAGAAAACACAGCTAGTTTTCACAATATGAAAAGTTCATTTTTAACATACTGCAGAAGCCTGAAAAGTAAAAAATAATACCCCACCTAATGGTTATAAATAAAGAACATTAAATAAAATTATCTATTCTCCCTACTCAGAAAAGTAAGACATAGCTAAAAGAAAGATTTTGAAATTAACACACAAGTGTAAGAATGAATTAAAATGTGTTGACTTGCAAAAAGAGAGTAATCAAACATAAATCATTGTGAAAAGGTTCACAGATCATAAAATTAACACATTCTAAAATGTAACATACGATACAAACACTCTTAAGACTTGTTGCACAGTTATTTCTAAATGCTCCATGTTGCTGAACACATGCCAGTACAGGGCCTGATCCCACAAAGATTTACACTCATACTGAGCTGTGAATAGTCCTATTACAATCAACAGGATTACACAGAAAATCTACGTATCGTGCATAAAATTATCCATGCATGAAAATCTTTGCCACCTTGCTTATACTAAGAATCAGTATTAGATCATCACCAGCACAACCATAATCTAATATCAAACATGTGTATCAGAAAGCTTTCAATACTATATTAACAAAGGTACAGTTACACGTCAAAATCCACAGGGATGTCACCAGTGTAGCAAACATACTTTAAATATTCCAAAAATCACAGGCAACGTTGCTTTTTCTTTGGGAAAAAAAGCCCACTGATTTTGTGGCACTAAATTATAAACTACTAGAAAACAGTTAATTTTGAGAATTTATATGGGAATTTCTACCACTGTATAGTTAACCTCAAAAGAACAATGCAGAATTTCTGCCCTTACGCTATGAAAGCCAGGCACTCAAAAGTGCTCACTCTGGAGACTTCCAATAAAATTTATATGCAGGAAAGCAAGCACTACACATAACTAAGGCTACCCAGCATCATCTGAGTACTTTTAATAGTTTGTAACTTCACTCCAACTGGTTAAAATTTTGTGAAGTTTCATGTATTATGTGCATACCTCAAGCTGAATCTTTGTAAAAATATTTCAGATAATGTATCAAATGTTTTTTCATGTGGTTCTGATAGCAGTACAGTTATATGACAAAGCTGAGCCAATCTAACAGCTAACTGTCATTGAAAGGGGCAAACCTGCTCCCTCCTCCTGTGAGAGTCCACCCTATCTTTTGTGCCTACTCTGATGCTCATATAAAGACATACTGGTTTATACATTCCACCAGCCTGGCAATTTTTTTTTTCCCCCCAGTTATTAATTTTCTGCCAGGTTAACTCACTGACTGAATTTACCATAAAGACAGTGTGTAAGAAGCAGCTCAAAACAGGGTAGAGGAGTGGGCCCTTCCTTGTTCAGCATTCACAGCCTGTCTCAGCCCATCTCATATAATTTCACCTTGAAAATAAATGGAAAAGAAAAATATGTTGCTTTTTAAAAACTGTGATTTTTTTTTTTTTTTTTACAAGCCCTTAAAGTCCTTGGGTCTCACCACTCCTCCACTATCTGCAAGTATCTGTGAAGCATCTCTTCTCATCACTAGCACTATGCTAGTGTTGTTTTACAGAAGATGACAACCTGCTGTTGCTATCAGTTACCCTACTGGCCCAAATGGCAAAGGTCTGTATACATGTATGTATAACAGAATTTCTGGTGTTTCTTTCCAGATTGCTTTTTTAAAATCCTTAAAACATTATACACTAAAACCTCTGGGAGACTACAAGAAGTTGTATGCAAACATACAGAAGTTTCAGGGATTACCACGACTAAGATACCTTGGCTCATCATAATCCACCTCTCTAGCCTATTGGCACTGTGGGGTTTTTTATTTTTTTTAAATAAAAAGATCATATATGTATATATGTGTGTGTATATATGTGTATCTTTTTCTACACAGCATCGTTTCCTTCAGCACACTGGATGGAACTGCTCCACAGGAACAGGTGAAACTAGTAAGATAGTTTATAATATCCTTGCTCCATTTGTTGCAAGGGCTGAAATGCACGTAACTGAGACACGGAGAGCAGGAAAGGAAAGTCACGACCATTTAAGGAGTTGAATGCCATCTTGCAAAATAGGATCCTATCCTTGATCCTGCCAGAGATGTTACACAAGTCTACGCAAGCCATTTCTACCAAACTTTTTTAAAAAACAGGTGATCAATAATTATACTTTCCTCATTTTCTGGGTGCTTACCCTGACACATTTGAGTCAGATTTACCCTAAATGCTGAGTACTCAAGGCTGCAATTAAATTGGTTACAGCAGTACTTTGAAAATACAAAGACGAATGCAACGCTGTATATTACTTGTTTTTAAAAAAGCTCTTAAAGAGCTCAGTGGACATCCCCACCAAACACAAATTTTCATCTTACTCCCAGGCATCAATTCTCCAGCCATAAAAAAAGAAATACTCATTTCCTTTCCCTGAGGCATAGTGAAGTACTTGTAATAATAAGCAACATTCAATATAGGACACAAGGGTGAACTAATCAGTTTATAGTGCTCTTGTTCCTGCGGCCAGCACAGGTCCTGAGGGAAGAACGTGGCACATGTAAGATGGAAAGGTAAGCCCACATCAGTTACTTAGGTAACTACTGTGAGAAGATGGGCAAGAGGGGTCTGGCCTTTCCTGGGACCTAATCACTGATGAGAAAGTGCAACCAACCAGTAGGTTTCCAACTAACGTAGTAGTCACTTTGGTGGAGAATCACGAGAGGAATGGGGGCACACAGATGCAGGACTGTCATCAAGAAAAGGTAAGCACGACAGTGAGACTGAAGAGAGGAACACTGGTTACCACCATGATGTTGTAACAGAACTGTAAGAGATCTGGCTTCTTTTCTCAGCTCTGGCACTGCTGTTGGGCAAATCTGTTATCTTGGCAAATCATTCCCTGCCCTGTATTTGCACTTCCCTATCTCCAAAGCAGGGGCAATGACCCACCTAGGATTTAGGTGTGAAAAGAGAGGTAGGAACTATCTATGAGGGCCTCACAAGCCTAGTGATAACCATTCCAGAAATTTCACAAAGAAATATATTCATTCTGCCATCAGAGCAGGATTAAGCAGAGCATAGTAAGAGAACATACGTTATGCAACGAGAAGAAAGTAAATTACAGAGCAGCTGCTTATTCAATGAGCAGCACATATCCTGTACATTCAAAAAAAGGGGGGTTCTGTGGGGGGGAAATACCGTGTTCATGTATCACAGAAGACTACGATATAATATTAAGGTACAATACAACAGTAATATAGTGAGGATGGTAAAATTAAGGTGGCATAGGTAAAGCTTAATGCTGCAATTTTCATGTTTGCATGCTTGACTTACACGTAAAACTGTTCTTTAAAAGCATGCTTTTCTTGCCTGTAATATCTTTACTTCAGCTTCATTGTTTTCTAAAAGGCTATTTACGCGCATTGAAGAAAAATAGTAATTACAGAAAAATGCAAGATATTTACTTAATATATCCACGTAGATGAAATAACATTGGACAATAAGCTAACAAAAGTATAATCAAGAAGGTTTTGATAAAAAAAACCTTCAAGTCAGCAGCAAAAGTGGTCTCTCAGATTCGGGAAGACATCCTTCATTTACATACATGACAGCATAAAGAAAACTTTCAGGAAAATACCAGTACTAATATAAACCATAGTGAGAAGGACATGAATAACAATACAAAACAGATCTTACAGAGCACAGGCAACATTTCTTGATCTTACACTGGATATTAGGAAAAATTTCTTTACTAAAAGGGTTGTTAGACATTGGAACAGGCTGCCCAGGGAAGTGGCTGAGTCACCATCCCCGGAGGTATTCAAAAAGCACATAGACAAGGCACTTCAGGACATGGTTTAGCAGTCAAGGTTGATGGTTGGACTCAATGATCTTGAAGGTCTTTTCCAACCTAAACGATTCTATGATTCTATGATCTTACTTCAGTATTTGAAAGCATTATTTCAACACAGACTCCCAGGTTGTGAGGGCAATGCAAGTGTGTTAGAATACAGGAACCATTCTCCTAAGTTGCAATTTCAAGTTTAGGGCACCGTCACGCACTAAGGACACATTTTTCCCAAACTTCATTATGGTAAACTTATTCAGGGTAAGATTACATTCTGTGTAACACCTAGAAACAAATTCTGCAAAATATCATTGGCTTTCTGTAGACTAACTTTTCACATGGTGGTACTGGCAAGGAAGATTTTCTCATTTAAACCTGCTGAGGAGGCAGAGTCATACCCCAGCATAACTTCATTTGTAATGGATATTTATTTCATTTCAGCTGTGTTTCAAACATACCCTTCATCTACACATGGAACAGTAACCTCAAAAATTCCAATTAGTCTGAAACACAATAGAATGAATACCTCTTTAGTAAAACATTCACTGCAGACAGACCAAGCAAATCCTATGCTTTCTATATTGTTTTTCGAACACCACAGTGTTACCTTCAGTGGCCATCTTTCAGAGCCACCAGTGGTCTGGGCCAGAAGATCTGAAAGAGCCCTTCCTAAAGTTCAAAGTCATAGATCTCTGTTGACTGTTCCACTCCTCAAATGCCATAGGTCTACCCTACCTAAAAAAAAAAAAGGCCTTTCAGGGACCTATTCCACAAGACTAATACACCTAGCAACTAAAAATTATGAAACTAAACATGAAACACAGAAAATTAACTACTTCAAGCACATAAAAAGCTACTTCACTTTTGCTAACATAAACACAAGGCAACACACACATAACACCATCGATGAACAAAATGAGCTCATATAATAATCTCCTGAGGAAAGAAAAAGACTCACAGGTGACAGTAACTAATCGTAATGGACAAGACATTTCCATAAGATGTTTGGACCCTTCAGAGATGATAGCTGTATAAGAATATAAAAACAGTGAAGTGACAGTGATTTAGGTATCATTAGAAGCAGCATCTCGGACAGTATGTTCTGGTGGTAGCCCTTTCTTTCCTTTAATGCGCGATGAAAAACAAGGAGCAGAGAATCTTGCGATGCTCCATTATGGAAACCACTGACCAACAGCAAACAACAAAAAAAATATCTATCACTGTTCTTCAAGGTATTCAAGCAGTTATGAACTGTGCACCAAGGAGCAATTTTCATCAGTGGAATCAGGGATTGTTGTGGCCTAACTAGCACTCTGTTACAACAGCATCAGAACAGCATCAAGCACGTTCATCAAGAATAAGCAGAAGAGTTAGCACATAAACGGACACACATTAGTATTTAAAGACAGTATGAAATCAGCCAGAAGGGGAAGGAGTAGAAATAAACTTTAAATTCATGGAAGTGAGCAACTAGGTCACTTTCTCAAAAGCCCCTCTTGGAATACAAGCATGTTACAGACCACGTAAATTTGCTGAGACAACAAAGAAGTTTTTTAAAGGTACACTTCTGTATAGTTAGGATTTTCCACACTGTTGCAACAAATCCACCACCTCCCTACTGATAACCAACATTTGTGGTCAGATTGAATCAACTAAGAACTATTCCTATCCCATTTACATAACATTCCAGAATTGTAAATCAGTCTTTTTTAACCTGGTTGATCTTCACTCCAAAGGAAAAAAAAAAGTCAAATCGGGTAACTACTAAATCCAGTGTGCTTCTGCAGTGTATCCTCTTCAAAAGACTATGCACAACCCCAACAAGAACTTCCAGGTAACTCTTCACACCTTGATACTCAGAGAACGGTACGAACAAGGAATCCCGCTGACTTCTATCACATACCCCAAGGTGATTACTCCTCATTACGATTTTACATTTCTCGAACAATTTTAAAGCACTTAAGCCCATTTTCAGATCAAGGCAAGCCAAAACATGAGATGTCTAGAAGCCACTGTATAAGAGCAGTAATAACATAGATATCCTGGCCCATTAACTAACGTTGAAAACAATCCAAAAAATAAAACTCAGACTTCTCAGGATTGTGCCTTCTTGAATAAAAAGATTGTGAAAATTGGATTCTACCTCAATGACTTTGGTACCCTGCAGCTAATTCTTGCTAATTAAGTGCTAGAAAACAACTAAAACAGAAATTCATATTGATCAAAAGATATGATTCATGTTTATAATAACTCCTATAATTATTAGGAACAAAAATCTTGAAGGTTCTTGATGCCATTAACTCACAGGCCAACAATTACGAGTTACCATCCCAAACAGGTCTGAAATTTCTGAGAACCCACAGTCAAATAACTTCATGATGAAGCCAAGTTTTAGTGAAATACATTCAATACAATCCATATTACTAAGCAAGCAGGAAACCAACCTGTAAAGTAAGAAAATATTCTTACAGGATTCTGGAAAAAGAAAAACCCAGCATGTCCTGTGTTTATGGACTGCTTTCCAGATAGTATCTTCTCATCCAACACTGTTAAGAGTCTCAAGTCCTCAAGCCCTCAACCTGCTGATGCAGCTGCACTCACCCAGGTTCCCTCAATGCACAGATGTGTCCCATAGGTAACAAGGCAACAATTTCAAGCATGCAAGATGCAAGCCCTAGAGCTGAGACCGCTTTGCTGAACTTGTGTCCAACCAAAGATGGGCAATGAAGAGTTGCCCAATGTTACAGCCAATTTTAGGCATGTAACAGAACCACAACAGATCCATGCTTTCTGGATATGCAGCCATACTCTCATCACCACCGCAACTGTGGAAAGCCCCACGCCTGTCCTGTGACCTATAAGGAATGTAAGCTGGGGACAACACAAGGACTCAGTAGACAGTAAATTGCAAGGTCATGTGAAGAACTGAGAGATCAGCTTCTCTATCGGTTTGTCCTTTGACATTGCTGTTCCTTGAAAAGTGACAGTAAATTCACACTTAAAGCTGCCTTATATTTGATCCAATACAGTGTATATAACACTGAGTATAGGTTCCTAACAGGCACCAGAAAAGCCTGAACACACCTGGTTTGCATGATCTACCTTTAACTGCCAGATTAAGACAACAAGCCCACCGGTTTTGTCTACAAATTGCCACCTATTCTAGATATTCAAGCAATATACTGTGACAACTGGATCACCATTCTCTGCATGCTCCTTTTCTATAAACTCTTATTTTATTCCTCCTCCCAATTCCTTAATTTCATGTCAGGTATAAATAATTGGTCATCTTAAAAAGTACCTTTTAAATACATAAATACTCTTTTCTACAAGTCATTTAAAAAGAAAACTTTATAATCTCTACCAGAAAAAACAAGATTAAAGCCAAGTAGCTTTCTCAATTCCTTATACCTCTAACAATACAAGCCTTCCCAATCCCCAGAAGACAATCACATAACTTTCACGTCTTTCTGCTGACTCAGATGAAAATTCATTACAGAGTGTAACTGTCAGGTTCACCAGTGACAGAGGAAGCTCCTGAGAACAGCAGCCTAATAAAGCTTTCCTCCTTGAGGGATGATGGCAGTCTTTCTCCTATATGAATGATTCATTTTTGGTTTATGTTGTTAAAGCAATATTCACGCAGGGCACCTTCACACTAGATTTTACCCCCAAAAACGCTTATAAGGTCAAAACATAAGTTGAAAACCAATATTCCAGGGACACATCTAGAAAATCCGCAAGTGATTGTGGTCTAAAATAATTGTATCACATCTTGGTACCCTGAGGATTGACCACCTCCCTCTGCAGTTGATCTACTGTGGTCATGACAAAAATTTTCAAGGTAAGAAGTGTAAGATTACTCTAGCAAAAAGGGAGTTGGTTGAATTTACCAATCTTTCATGAAGAACTTCTTTGTTAAAAGAAACTTTAAAGACACAAAATGAGAAGATTTCTTAAATTTATTTATATAGTTAACTGTTGTATCCAGAAATGCTCAGTGCTATAAATGACCCAACTTAAAAGCCTGACAGTTGTCATCCATTCCACATATATTTTGTCTGACAGAGACTATAACAGTGACCTATGTTAAGAATCACTGTGTATATGGCCAAAACCAGAGCAGAATCGTACTTCAGGAGATCAGCAACAGAGATGATAATTTGCTTCAGAGTACTCTTATATGAGAAACTCTGAAATCATCCACTGCATCTGGAAATACTGACTGTTATAATGCTTACAGACTAAAAAATCATCCATGGATCCTATGAAACGTACTCATTTCTTGGCTTTAATATTAATTTTGCTCCCTCTCCCCTCCCTTTACAAAACCGAAGAATGTTTGCAACGCAATACTACAGATTCACTTGTTGAAAGCAGGACTAAATAGTTTTCACTACCAAAGGAAGCCTGCAGAAAGCTGGTGAATTTAGAAGTTGCTTACTTGCTTTGCCCCTTCCCAGTGAACTACAGATCACAGCTACATCCCAGGCAGCTAACCCACATAATATGCTGCTTGTTGCTTGGCAAAATAAACTTCACTTTATGCTGAATGTTTCTCATACCCAATGACTAGAGCTTTAGGCCAGACATCATCATAAATACATGCTACAAGTGTTTTACATATACATACATACATATGCACACATACTTTTTAGGAGCATATCAGCATTTTCTTGTTTCAAATCTAATCCCAACAACGGAAAAAAAAGAAATCTGACAAATTTTCAGGGCAATCACATAGCTGTTAAAACTCCGAGTTTAAAAAGACATTTGTTTCCCCTTCCTTAAATACTGCTAGTCAACATGTGACTATGCCAAATCTGCCCAGCATCAATATTTCTTACTTCACCTCTTGCACTAAGGTAACATGACCTGGTCATGATGTTACTGGCTTTGTAAACCTTTTTAATTATGTCTTTTATATCCATTTTGGGGTACATAAGTAGTAAAATTTAATACAGACTTTGTGAAAAATTATTACAAAAACATTAAGATACTCATCAAAATTTTTATGAATGGGCATCTTTTTACCTATAGATGTAGCTGCCATTTGAAACACTTTTTAGAGCAGAAAGCTTATCAGCCTCATATCTGAGCTGACTTACACAGATATCACAACAGCTTTACGCATTAGTAGTATCACATGTTATATCAAGAAATTATTTTGTTTTACAGACATTTTACAGGCACCTTGATTTTTGTTTTTTGGTCTGCTTTTTTTTCCCCCAGTGCAAGATATCTAGACAGTTTATATTTGATAGGCTGTTCATAAATTATACCCTACTGCTGTTTGCAGGCTGGAACTTCTTCCCACACAGATTTCATTTTATCATCAGACTGTTTAATTCTGCACTTATAAAAATGTCATCCTAGTCATAAGGGAAGAATTAGACAGTACTGCCTAAGTTTTCTGCACAAACTGTGACAAGATGTAACACTGTAATACTAGTATGCCAGTAGAGTATATCAATTGCAGGATCAGGCCAATATACATACCCCATTAAAGAGCTATGTCTTGCTGTTTTCCAAAGTGCAATGAAATCATGAAGTAATATAAATTAGTAATACATTAACTGTATTACAGTATTCGCACTGTTACCTCTTGATATCATAGCCTAGAATACATTAATAAACTGATAATATCATAAGAGTACACTAAAAATTATTTCTGAGCAAAAGCAGTATCAGTCTCTACATTATCTCCCAAAATAAAAATCTTACAGTATGGAAGAAGTTATCAGGCGATTCTAACCCTTCTGCATGTTGTGCTTTCCACAGTGTTTCTAAAAGACACCGAATTACCCCTTAGGACACACTTATAATCAAGTTCTGTGAGAACACATTATGGATTTTTCCAGATATTTTATCCAACATGCTGAATGATATATGAAAAATATCTCTATATGGAGTCAGGGGAAGACAATTTAATCACATATAATACTGGAATACTCCCACATGTTATTGTATTTTAATTTGTATGATAATTTGTAAGTTAAATAGGTTAAACCTATGTCACTTGTGTAGTTTACTGCATTATTGCTGATGTATAAAATATTCTGTTCTATGTAGATGATAAAAAAATGCATATTTAAAATGTATATAGAGCACTAATGAACTAAACAGATGGCGTCATGTTTTTAACTTCACTGGAAATAAGGTAACTAACAGCCTTTGTGTAAATGAAAATAAATCTCATGAAAACCTGAACGGATTTTCTTTTGTTAGACAGAAGTTTCTGCTTGGCATATAGCTATATATTACAGCCAATGGCTGTATTTTGCTGACATGGCCTGTCAATAGCTATGTCTCAGCTGTTAAAAAGCAGTAAGTTAAACGTATAAACTCTATACTAGTTCAAGGGTTTCTGCACAGATTCCAATACACAGAAGTGAAAAAAGAAAGGGAAAAGAAGGGGAAAAAAAATTTGATGTATCTCAGTACTCCAAGAAATACTGTTTTCCCAGAAGTATTGCTGTCAAAAAAACAAACAAATTAAAGTGCAAGTTAATCACAGTACTGATCCTTCACATAAGCCCTGCAACCTGATAGCAGCAGACACCCATGTCTACTGAGATCCACGGAGACTTCCTGGGACTTCATTTGTCTTTAAACACTCAGTTACGCAGATCAGACTGCAAGCTGAAGGCTTGAACCTACTTCATCATAAATGATGCTGGTTTGAAAAGCAGCTATCATTAAAATGCCAGACAAAGGCACAAAAAGTACTTATTTTAAACAAATCTATTTCTCTGTTAGATCCACTTAAGAGTCTTCAAAGTAAAAAATATTTCCAATGGCATTTACTTTTCATTCCTTGTCCCATCCATTTAATATACGAGACGTTAAGTTTGGACAAGAAAGTTGGACACTTCGGTTTCATATTTAGGGTAACAGCTGTACATTTATTTATCAAAGACGTTATACCAACATTACTATTTCTTATTTGACTTTTGTTACTTCACATTAAAAAAAGTATTTTACATTAGAGCCAAAATTGAATCAAACTTAATCCCAAATTATGCTAAACACTTAAAGTGGTTTTTGTTAGATTAAGGCCCACTCCATCAAGCTGCTCCACACAGACAGGCCTCCATCTGTAATATTTACAACGGGACAACAGCCCACACAGCGGCACTCACCAGAGGAAGACTCTACAAAGATGCTAGTCACAAAAAACATCACAAATCTCTAGCAGCAGATACAGAAGACACTCCCACTCTGCTTTTCCCCAAAATACTAGAATACAACAAACCCTTCCTCCCCATCAGTAAATTTTAAAATGTTTTACCTAAATCCTTACACTAACAACCGATACCCTGAATTTCACTATTTGCAAATTTACATTATCGAACCTGTGGTGCAAAGAACCCATCTAGAAGTAAGCTAAGCTCTTTTAGATGTACCATCACCATATTTCACTAGAGTAATATGCTCTTAGTATTCTCATAGCTCAACTCTAACATTACTGATACACAGAACTTCCCAGCTGGAAGTAAGAACTTCCAACCTCAATGGTTTTACAACGCCAACTGTCTCTAGAACACACGCACGCTCACAGAGCTTTAAATCTTCATACAAATAAACTTGTACACACAGAACTGAGAGGGGAAAATCACCTTTTGAGAAGCCACATAATATTACTACAGAAGTATGTGTTCCTTCTGGTGAACTTAGCCTGCAACATAACTTTTCACATTCTGAGTAATTTTTCTTCTAATGTTTTTTAACCATTGTGGTTCTTCAAGTAGCTACTTACCTACTTATAATTTGGTTTCATAATCCATTATATTAGGGATTTTCCATAAATAGAATACATTTGCAATACAGTAGAAATTAAATACATATGGACAAGAAGGACAATAACAGAAACATAGATTACATACACATTTGTTCTTTCAGGCCTTAGCCTGAGAAGTGAAGACAGAAAAAGTACATGTGCATATGACAGCCTAAATGCAAGAGGTCAGCCTCATCTTTTTTAGCTTTATTCAGTTACATGAGCTCACTGACTAACTACATATATATTTGGGCAAGAGGGGCATGCAGACACCCAGAAACGACTACAAAGAAAATACTTTTGGAAACTGAATACACATGTACATTCAGCTGAGTATTCATCAAGAAAGGCCATGACAGTGGTTTTCAGTAAATTGTGCAATTGGAAAAATCAATTTTGTAGAGTTTTCCTTAATTACTGCAACAAGACCGGGATTTGCTTGCCTCTCCTATGCATCTGTCTGTACCCTGTACCAGGAGTCTGCAGATCCCGTGAGATCCACAGGAAGGCAGGCCTCGTGAGCTCTAGAGCTTCCGAGCACAGCCAAAGCTTCTGCAGATGACAGCTGTCACTGGACACATGCATGAATCCCAAACAGTAGAAGTGGAACACTGAAAAACTAACACCGCCCGAAGCTATGCGAACTTTTTACGCAGCAGGATAGATATGAAGTCTAGATTGGACCATTGGTTTAGCTAGTCTGATTCTGAGTACAGCATGAGGGCACCTACAGAAATTGATACAGGTTAGCACTATTTTTCCACCTCTTTCCTTCACAAGGCATGCTTCACCAAACTCATGGAAAATGACTGCAAAAGTGGTACCACTTACAAGGACGAAATCTGATATGGGCACTCCAAAATGTTTAAGCATGACAGGCCCAGGTACATATTCCTAGCAAGCTTGTAAAAGTATTACTGAAATCTGTGACTAAGTACAGCAAATAAACAAAGCAACTGAGATCCGATTCAAAAGAAAAACCATAGTCCTCTGTCATTTGTCTTGTACCAACTGCAAAGATGCTGCTCAGCCGAAATAAAGACATCTCTCCCGACTAAAACTCCTTGGACCAGAATGTCACATGTATGCAGACAGAGATAGGTCATGCTCCAGGCAGACTTTCAAAGCAAGACTAAAGCTGTGATCGCTGGATTCCACATATCTACTTCCTTTATGACTGCAAAAGCCCTCACAGCTGCTCTGAACAGTTTACAAAGACAAAGTGATCAGAGAGATGATTTACATTTGCAACATAAATGTCTTCCCTTTTTATGAGCCAGCTTAACACAGACGCTGCTGCACTCATCCCAG
This sequence comes from Haliaeetus leucocephalus, assembly GCF_000737465.1. Taxonomy (NCBI): domain Eukaryota; kingdom Metazoa; phylum Chordata; class Aves; order Accipitriformes; family Accipitridae; genus Haliaeetus; species Haliaeetus leucocephalus. Next base: position 24,289,615 of record NW_010972437.1, read on the forward strand.
CTGAGGTTTGGCAGGAATTGGGGGAGGAAAGGCGATGAAAAGTGCAAGTGTTTAAAGCCCAGCCGATTTCTCCTCAACTCCTACCGGTCCCCCCTGCCCTCCCAACCACTTCCAGCCTGGCACTTGTTAGCAGCTCCCGGCGCTGGAGAGAGGTCCCTTTGCAAACGCTTCCTCCGAGCGGCTGAGAGGAGACTCGGAGAAGGTTATTCAAAAGATAAAATCAAACGAAATGAATTTTCACAGGTCGGCACGCTTCACCCCATCTTACACCAGGAACAATGGAGACGCGGGCAGCGGGGGGATACGGCCGCCCGGGAGGACGGGGCCGGGGGGGACACACGCTGCCTGTCCGTCCG
>NW_010972437.1:24290127-24350527 GCF_000737465.1 Haliaeetus leucocephalus
CGGCCCTGAGGGGAGGCGGGGCGGGGAGCGCCCTTCGGTCCTGCGGGGTGCCCAGGCCTCGGCCGAGGCGATGGCGCTGCCGGAGGGGCTGGGGGTGACCACCCCCCACCCGTCGTCGTTGCAGCGGGGGCTCTCGGAGGAGCGGGGGCCGGAACCGCCGGGGTCGGTGCCAGGGACGGGGGCTGAAGGAAACCCCCATCCCCGCCACTGAGGCCGGCTCCCCTCGGCCCGACGCACCCCGCTTCTCTCTCGGCCGAGGCCGGGGCCCGCTGAGGCGGAGGGGTGCGGGCCCGACGCAGAAGGCCGCGGGAGGCCCCGGACCACCGGTGCGCTCGGGGGGTGGTGGCTGTGGGGCTCCCGGCGCCTCCAAATCCATCGAGAAGCCCCGAGATGAGGCCTCTGCGCTGTAATCGCCGCGATCGTGATGTCCTCCGTGACCCCACACGGTTAACGATTGGGAGAATTGCTAGAGGCCAGGTCTTCTTAAGGGCCCGGCGTTCCTTGGGACAGCTCTCCACCCAAACCGTCTGCGCCTTTACAACCTTGACTGTGTCTTGGTCTCTCTTGCATCTCTCAACTACATCTCTTTTAAGGGTGACCAACTTTTCCACGTTTCTCTAAATAAAGCCTTTAGCCCAGCAGCCCACTTAAGCGCGCGCTTAACTAAATTGCTTTATGTCACTTGCTTATAATTAAGCATGTGCTTAAGTGCTCTGCTGGATTGAAGCCAAAATCTGCATAAGCTCTGTTGGGTAAAATTTACCAGCTTCGTCGGGCTTAGCTTTGTGAGTCAGTCATTCAATCAGCAGCAGCCCAAAGCCTTTTGCTACAAGCTTAGTTATTCCCAGGTTGTCCTACAGGATCACCCTGTCTCTGTGATGAGGCTTATGCCCTTCGTTCAGGTCCTGTTAGAAGTAAGATGCATCTGCCTGGTGAGTCAGCTTCATGTAGGGTTTCTAGTTCCTTTAACGAGATGCATTAATAAGGTTCTGCATCCTTATGCAAGTCATAGATTGTGCCATCCAGTTACCGTGACAGAAGTTGCATTAAGAAGGAAATATTAATGACATTAGGGCTCAGTTTGAAGGTCTGCCCTGACTTTATACAAGAGCTATATTTCAAAATAATTGCATCGAGTACTCAATCTGTATGAACAGAGGAAGGAGTTAATAAAATGTGGCTACGTTTCATGCAGTCATCTACAATTTTACATAAATACAAGAAGTGTCATTAACCTGCTTGCTGAATAAAATGGGAAACTTTAATTTCCAAAAACAGAGTTTCAGAAACTGAGGGAAGATGTACATTTATGCAGCTTTGATTTTTTTTTTTTCCTTTCAAAGACAATTAATTTGGTGATTCTATTCATTTTTACCTGTCAAAAAAAATCTTTTGAATTTCATTAAGTCTGAGTCAGGAAGCTCAGCACTAAACCCTTATTTTAAAATACACTGAGGAATTAAAGCTTTCTGCAGGGTGAGCACAAGTCTTTCTCCAAGGACACATCAATTGGAACCTGCTTTTCAAAAACTTTTGTTTGGCTATTAACAGTGTAATGTGAAGAAGAAAGACTGTCTTGTATTTAATTCAAAAAAGTAAGACTCAGCATATTTGGGCTCTGTTCGTTACTCCCCTACCATTCTTCTATGACCTTAATCAAGACATGCTCCAATTTTCAAATGTCAGTTTGGGTTAGGGAGGGGGTTTCTGTTGTTGTTTTAAGAGGAACTGAGCACCTACAAATTGTCAGGTTCACTGAGAATCTTACAGTGCTTTGTTCATCTGGAAGTCCCCCCCACTGAGGCAGGGGTAGTCAAGGGACATGTCAGACCTTGGACCTTTCCCTCTTTGCCACCTGCATTTTCAAATGATGGTAGTTCCTCACCAAGTCACGCAGCTATGGCACTGATCGTGTTTGTATTAGTGTTTTGACACACATTTAATACTGTGGTGTTTATTTATTAATATTAGTGTTTTGACATAACAAAATGGAAAAGGAATATATAAAGCCAGTAGCTTGAGAAGCTTAAAGGAGCACTTGCATTTTGACCTACATTTTTTTTTTCTGATGCTGCTTTGTAAATAGCAGACAAGCTCTGCTTTTCCCTAGGGAAAAATTTAATAGTCTTTAATAGAGTCTTCCCTCTCCCTTCTGAGTTCCAGAAGTTGCCCACCCATGAGAAACCCTCTAAAAGGCAATGTGTGTGCAGCGTGCAGCACAGTACATTTCAGTTTCCTTTTTTTAGGAGGGCTAAATAATGGAAAGTAAAAGGCACCAACGCCCCAGGTTTTTTTTTTTTTCCTTCCCTTTTCTGTATTAATCTAGAAACCAAGAAAAATAGGAAGCACAAGTAGGCTATATATTAAAAAGAGTGGCTTTGGGGAATCGTTGGAGAATATATGTGTGTTTTAAAAGGTCTTAAGCAGGAAGTGGCTTCAGAAGTAACTGCGTAGAACAAGCAGAACCGTCTCATCTGACCTCCTGCATGACAAACGGAAAGATTTCATTCAGAAATTAAGGCATCAAGGCAGTAACTTCTAGTGAAGCAGCAGCTGATCTGGAAAGATCCAGTCTGGGAATTTGAGAGAGAAATCCACCGGTTAGGTAGGTTTTCGAGATGGCCACTTAGCCTAACTCTTAAAGTTATGCCTTCATATTTGTCTGAATTCATCTAGCCTGAGCTTCTAATCATTAGTTTTAGCTATTGGGTTCAAGGGCCACGTATCCAAATTTTTAACTCTATTTTCCAGGTCTTGCTTTATCCTTGTAACTCTTTTTAAATGCCCTTCCAATTTTTCAGAAAGTATTTTTTGTTTGTTTGAAAGTATTTTTAGCATGGGCCTACTGCTCAGTCATTTAGCCCACAGGTAGATCAAGAACCATTAAGTGTAGCTTCCCAACACACCCCCCACCCCCAATTCCATGTATCCATGTAACCTTGTATCTGCGCCTTTGGAGTGATGTACAAAGTCTAGTGATGTGGCTTGTCCTACTGACTCTGCCCAAGGTGAAGTTTCCTTGTTACTTTTCTGTCATTCAAGGATACAACCTGTCTGTCTTCTCCCCTTCCCAGTGTGGATGTTGCAAGTCCCAGTTAGTAGTCTCATTCCTACGAACATACACTACTGGCTTTTCTTGAGTAAAAAAAAAAAAAAAAAAAAAAAAACCAACTATGTCTGTACATGGTTACAGAATCAGGCCAAAGGAAATGTGAAAAGCAATCTGCATGTCAACAATCAATATTTTTACTGAGTATTTTATAAGCATGCTAAGTCTCGAAAGAAACAGCCTTAAGATTATCAGTGAAGAGTTCACGTCAGTAGTTTATATATGGAGAACACTGCCTGAAAAATCTTTATGTTCTCAAAAAAAGGTATTTGCAAACAGAAAGTTCAAAACCAAGGTAAATCCAAGATGAAGCATGGGGTGATGATAGGTTGTGGAAATACACAATTCATCCTCCCAAACAATGCTAAACCAGCCTTTTCTGTGCTTGTGGAATCATCAAAGAATTGAAGTTAATAACTTTGGTGGAGGATGAGAGTAACTTGACTTTCAGAGATAACAGATGTGCTCTCCCCCACCCACTTGAGTTATTCTTTTAATGTGAAAGTTAGTTTAAGCTTTAGTGTCTGTGTGTCTCACCAGTCTATACGCTGTGCATGAGCTGCAATTTTGCCTGGAAACCCTTTGACAATAATGAGTACCAAATCGTAACTGCATAAAGGAACAGTAATCATCATTAGGACTAAATCCAGGATGGAGAGCAAGAAGTAAATATAAACTGGTTTATTGTAAATAGCTTGTCGCCACAGAAGTGAAGATAAACACTGCTTAGTCCTCATCACAGATTTGTGTCTCATTCTCTGTTCAGCAACAGAACCAAGCACATGTCTAACTTCAAAAATGCAAATATCCCGTTGCATTAAATTGAGCTATCAGATACTGAATCGGAAAGGAAACTAAATGCCTTCTTCAGTTTCTCTCCTCCCCTCCCTTCCTGCCTTGGACCACTAAGGTCGCTGTAGCCCTGGTTAATACTAGTATGTACCAGTGATACAATGAATGATGCTTCAGAAATGCCTAGATGAATGCCTGACATTTCAACAGTGGATGCAATTGGGGAACAATTGCTATTGAAAGCTAGGAAATCTCCTTCCATCCATTCTTTTTCAATTCAAATCTTTCACTAGGGCTTTAACTAGCACAAATATTCAATGCAGAAAATTGAATGAGTCCATTGTCTGAGCATCCACTCACGTTGTCTGTAAATTGCTCCTCTTCATTTCAGCATCCTTGATTGAATTTGTGTTCTAATTATTTTTTTTTTTTATAGCAGACTTTCAATTCATGATCCCCCATAAGCCTGACTCAATTGAGTCTGCATTGCCCTATATTGCTAGCAGATCAGGAATCAATCGTAATGTTATCAGTCACACAGTTGTACGGTATGCTTATCCTGACACTAGCTGATACAGAGAAATGTGATGATATGGTGTGTCTCAAAATACCTGCGCATCTGATGTTTGTAAACAAAGATAATTAATTATGGCTAATATTGGTCAGAAGGAAAGGGTGCATGCAAGTCACCTGGCTCTTTTCCTTATTCCCAAAATCTTTTCTGTTCTCAAATCTGTTTAGAGGAGAACACTGTTCTGCTTCCACCTGAGCCCTGAAGAAGTCTTCATACCAGATTAGTTTCTAATGCCACAAACACTCCTGACTTGACTCGTTCATTTATTTTGCAGTAATACAGCAGCTTGAAGTGCTTTAAAACTTGAGCTGAAGACATTGCAAAAATCCCAGAGAAAATGAAAAGTAATGTTTTGATGAGAGATATACCTGTCTGAAAAAAAAGAAAGATAGCAAGTCAGCGTCAGTCAAGATGGTTTTGTGTAGACGCGAGACATTCAGATATCTGTAATATGTTTGACTTGGTCCCACACGGCATTCCTGTAAAATTAGCATTATAATTCTCCAGATTAAAAGAAAAGAGGATGTTTAATGTCCCATGCTGAGATGCCTAATAGGCAGAAAAAGCAACAAAAATGATGATAATATAGTACTCTGCCTAACACAAATTGTCAAATGACACAATGAGGCAGAATTCAGAGAACCAATTTCTCTGCCTTAAAACACAAGTTATAAGCAGAGCAGAAAAACATCTACTCTTAACTTAGATTGGCTGTCTACCTAAGACACTTAAGTTGAATTAACTGCAGATGGGAAAGTAAGAGGGCCTTAAACCCCCACATGAACATTTTAGGATTAAGCCTTTCAGAATGAAATGTAAAGGAAGCTAGGGATATTTTATCTCTAAAAGAGAGAACATCCACACGGGGGATTGGTGGGCTTTAACTAATGCAATTTAATGTCACACCTTTGCTTAATTCATCTTAATCTTTCCCAAGTGTCCCACTGCAGCTGACTTCTTTAGTCTGAAGTATTACAGCGGATCTAATTCAAAAGATAGCATTAGCTGAACCATTAGCTAAAGGCTTGTCCATGCGAGGAGGTTACTCAGTGCAGAGTAACCAGCTGCTTCATATCTACTTTGTGTCAGTACTCTTAGTTCACGCTAAAGTGTTCTAGGCTGCATCACACCACCTAACACGCACTAAGAGTTTGCGCAAAGCAACTACTGCATTTTAAATTCAGATTCACACCTCTTCAGAAGCCTGACATTCACCCAGTTAAAAGTGAGACTCAATGATTCAAAGAGCAGGTAGGATACCAGACTGTGATGCAGTGATAATAGTGGGAGATTGACACTTATTAACAAAAAGTTCAAAGTTAAAACAGGAAAAGTAAAATAAAATAAAAAAAATATCTCTTTTGGAGATGGCATGGATACTGCTGAAAAAAATGAAGCCCAAGAGGATGTACATTCCCTGGGTGACAAGAATCAAGCCATTATGCTAAATGGGATGTTTCCATACATTATTTGAACCAATAGGAAAGCCAACAGAGTATAGAAAGCCAAATCTGTGAAAGCCAGTAAAAAGGAAAATCTCAAATTTCAGCTGGCAGTGAAGAAAGGGAAAATGAGAAGGGCACAAACGGACCTTGAAGGCCAAACGGGGATTGATTCTTGAAGAGAAGTAGTAAAAAGGTCTTAAAAGGCTGGAACTGGAATTCTGTAAGTTAATTGCTCAACACAGCAAAAAAAAGGAAGGGTTTAGGGTTTTGCAGTCTCATAATAAAAAGCATCATGGAGTTGCCCTCCCTTTACTGGTCTCCTCTGGTAGTACTCTCAAAAATTGCATCAGAATAATAAAGGCTACTAACCATTCTCCAGATCACACAGAGTATATCCATGACTGTCAGAAGCCGAAACAACTGGGCTGCCAGCAAAACTGTGCAGCCACACATCTTCACCTACAAATTGGTCAGAATGGCCTTTCAAAATATTTGAAAGATCATGTTATGACAAGTAAGGTTTTGTAAATGAAAATCAGATCTCACTAATCTTTTAGAATTATTGATTTTATCAGTAAGGTAAGGAATAAGGAAAAACCTAAGTTTACTTTGTCTTCCAAAATATATTTGACAATTTAAAATGTCAGAATTTGTTCAGGAGACAAAAAGCAGAGAGGAAAGCTAGGTGGTCACTTTTCATCAGGGCATCAGATTAACAGCAAAGGCCTCGGCCTTCCATCCTAAATCCATTTCATGTTGTTAGTTACAGTACAAATTGGGAAAAGATGAATGCTAAACTGGGATACGATAGCTATAAATAGGAAACATAGGTATGAATTTATTAAGTTAACCAGGCCCCAGAGGGGACCAAAGGAACCTTCAAAAAAGCTAAACGAATGGACAATATAATGGCCAAAGAAGTTCGTTGTATCTGCATGAAGTTGTGCATTTAGGAGAAAAGGCAAACTGCTAAGATACCTTACAAATTAAAAATGGCTAAGGTACAGCTTCAGGTGGGGGGTTCTTAGCAGGGAAAAGCAAGAAGGTAAAGCTGTTGACAGGCACATGAGAAAATTACTTTTCACATAAAATGAGAAGTGGACTAGATGAAATTTCTCTAAGGCCAATGCAAGCTAATTATTAAACCCTTTGTGAAAGTAGTTGTGACTGATTTTTCTTTCAAAATATAAGGATGCATTGAATGGAATTGCTCAGGACTTGTACCAGACTATTCAGTCATTCAACTGGAGGATGAAGACTGCTAAATTTTCAGATTACACCAAGCTGAAGATGGCTGCAAGAATGGCTGGGGTCAAGGTTCAGCCTCCTCTTGATAGTCTAGGAGTAAGCTGGAGAAGATGGAGCTCAGCACAGTAAGGACAGAGGAAAGGACCTGCACTGAATCTGTGGCTGAGCTTCAGGACAGCAATATTTCAGAAGATGCTTTAGTAGGGCAGCACGGTTGTTCACAAGCTGGACATGAACTGATGTGCACATCATGCTGTTACGTGTGAACTGGCTTATAGCTTGTAAGACACAAAGGAATCATTTCCATTCAGTCTACACTGTGTTGTTAAGGTTTCGGCTAGAAGGATTGTGTCTGGTTTGGGGCATGAAGCTCAGGAAAGACATAACCCAGTCTGAAAGGACGGTAAGAATGGTAAGAGATCTAGAAAACGTGACCAAAAAGGCCTAAATGAACTGCACTTGTTCCCAAGGAGAATGCTAAAGGGGAAACATGATGAGAGTCTTCAAATATGTAAGAGGCCATTGCACAGACAAGTGGAAAAAGCTGTTTTCCCTGCCCATGGGAGGTATATAAGATGTAAACTGCAGCAAGGAAGCTTTAGGTTAGGTATTTTTCTGTCTTGCTAATAGCAAAGGTCACAAAACAGTGGGATGGCCTATAGGGCTGTGGAGTCACCAGAGGTCTTTAGGAACAGATTAGACAAATATACAAGGAATGCTTTAGGAAGTAACCTAGATCATTGGCTTTGCCCTCAAGTGCCACCCAGCCTTGTTTTCTGTTGTGCAACAGAAAGCTCAACGACTCCATCCTTTCAGCATACAGATAAAATAAGCAAGCAGATAAGATAGGATGAAGAACAATAAAAAGATAGAATATCTTGACATAGATCTGTGGTACAACCTCAAAAGCAAACTGCTGTGGTCCAGTCCTCTCAAAGAGACAGGGAACGTCAGAGGATTCAAAGTAGAGCAACAAGTAGGATCAAGGGCATGGCAATTCGGGAAAGATTGAAACGATTGGGATTATTATCTTCAGAGAACAACGAGGGAGACAGAATAAAAGTACATGAAGTAATGTCTCGTACAGACTGATCAGGAACATCTCTTCTTCCTGTCTCATACTGTAGAGTAAAGGGATCTTCTCTGAACTATCAAACTAAAGGTGGGATATTTAAAACTAAAACCAACCAACCAAACAAACAAAACAACCAAAAAAACCACCTGAATAAAAGCCACCAAAGGAAGTACACAACAAGAGATTAACATGGAGAACTACTCTGCTATGGTGCGTCCAAAGCATTGACGCTAAAAACAAAAAGATTCAGAAAGAGAACGGCTTACCGACATAGCTGCACGAGGCACCTTAAAGTCTATGTAAAAAAGTCTGCCTCAGCTTGCCTGACATCAGCCCTTTGCACTGCACTCTGCTGTCCCCCGTGGGACCTACGGCTGCGCTCCATCCCTCTAGAGCTGTTCCTTAGCAAAGCAACACGAGCTGCTGAAGGAAGGATGCAGGACCTTCTGCCACTGGCTGCGCTGCTCCTGCCAGCGTGAGGACTCAGGCAAGAGCCACCAAACCCATCCCGGCCGGCAGCCCCTAAACCACAGGGAAGTCGCACCACAAACCCAGCTAGCTGCTCGCAGTCGCAGAACAGGCGTGCAATGGGGGAAAGAAGCCAAAAAGTCTAAGTTTCAGATATTGCTCTTTTAAAAGACAGCAAAGGTGCCAAAAAGGAGGACTGCTTGTTTTTAAGAGGACACTATTCATCCCAGTAGGCTGGGGACGGTTTAGTCATACTTGTTCATTGCTGAAAGAACAGACGACAGGTCTGATCCAAGCACTTTCTGTCTTCAATATATACCATGTCCCAAGCCTAAAACACCGCTTTGCCCCAAAGCAGTAACTTGAATAGACTTTGTAAAATTGTGGCCTTGTTTTCATCCTAAGAAAACTGAGCCTGTGTATCAAGTAGGTGTAACTGGCTGTTTCTGCGTGTCTAGTTTATCCAATAATGAACAAACAGTGACAAAGGATCTCCAACCCGGATGACAGCATGGACTGTACCTGTAAACAGAAGGGCAAAGGTCTTTATTGCAAAGTCTTACCCAGAGTTAACTTAACAAACCTATTCATTACTGAATAACTCCAACCATTAAATTTTCAATTATTTCTACATTTCAGCTAGTGCCTATGAAGAACTGAACTTGAAGTGGGATCAGATTAAAGACACATCCCAAAGACATACCAGAAATTTTGCCAGAAATTTGTTTAAAACACAAAACAAACATCAAGAGACCAGTTTCTGGGAAGGAATGTGGTGCTGCGTGTGGGCATTAAGAAAAATGTGACCTTTGTAATGCTGATACATCACAGTATTTTACACGAGGAGAGAGGTCCCTCCTCAGCTGCTCTCCATGGGTCCACTTTGGTAAAGAAGGGATGCTGCACATGATATAGTCTCTCCACAGATGACCTCTTTAGTGGCAGCAGTTGTTTTTTAACATTAGAGCTAGTGGTGTTTCAACACCAGGCTGTTTTCAGCTAACAGCACTGATTTCAAATTGTACATGAGTTCCAACTAGCTTGATGGAAGAGCACCATCTCTCACGGTCTCCTAGAGCTTACAGGCTTTAGACCATCACACCCGGCATGGCATTTGTGAAGTCCCTTGCACACTGACACAAGCCTCTAGAAGGCTTCGGCAAGGAATAAGGAGGACCAAGTGCGTCCTGCAGGTGAGACCCTGAAGAAGGACAGCACGCCCTCATGTTTTGTGCCCAGGCAGATTCAGAAAGCCTGGGAGGGCAGTCAGGAGGTCGGCCCGTATAATGCCAGCTCAGAAAGCCTCCAGAATAGCAATTACCGCCTGCTTGGGAAATCCAGGGAGCTTGGCCGAGCCTTAGGGACAACGTAAAATGAAAGCGGTCAGAAGAACATCAAAACAGTTTGACTGTGGGCCGGGGATATCCCAGACAATAAAGGCTGTTTGGTAAGTGCTGCTTTCCATGTGCAAAGCAGATGAGAGTTCAATGCTGAGGATAATTTAAAAATCAAATAAATTATTTACAATGGCTTGTAATAAATAAAATCATATTTCTTTGTAAAGTAAACTGTCCTTGTTTGGTGGCTGGATGCATGTGTACCAAACCAGACAAGCAGATGAAGAAAAACTGATCCCTGGGTGGAAGGAGAGACCCTCGCCCAGCCTCAGATGAGCTGCAGTAAATGGTGGAAGAAAATATCCCATCAGTGCTTCAAAGGGCAGGTGGAAAAGGAGCTGGCAGGGGGATGAAAGCACATAACTGGAGAGGACAAATGGTGATAGCAGACTGCAAGGTAATGCACTGCGATTTTTTCTGGGTCAAAGCTGTGGGGCAAAACGTTGTCCCAAGGCAAGAGGCAGCTTCCCTTTCCCGCAGCCCCTCTGGTGAGCTGACAAGCATTGCAGAGCTGCTGGCGGTTGTGCAGTTGGTTCTAACTGCCAGACAAAGTTAACACTCGATTTTCAGAAGCCAGAGGCACGGAGGAAATAGACCCTGATAAAGTATCTAGCCAATAACCTTGCCAAAACAGCAAAAATAAATAAATATATAGGGGCAGGAGATTCTGGCTCACTCATTGAATACAAAAGGGCAAACCCAACAAGGTGACCCAAAATCCATTCATCTCTGGGGGAAAAAATAGCTTTATTTAAAAAAAAAAATTAAAAAAAAAAAATCAACATATTATCAAAGTCTCCTTATCAACACCAGTAGATGCAAGCTGACTGGCTGAAATCAATGCCAGCTATTGGAATACGAAGACATGATAAAAAGCTACAACTTCCTTTGAAAAATGTTTTAGATGTAGATCAAGGATACTTTCATTTTGTCAGCTTGGCCATTTTTGATCAACTCACTTAGCATATTTAATTAAAGATATGATAGTCAATCTCATTCCTAATTTCATGCAAAGTGGCAATATTTTGCAAATCGGTTCCTGCTTGGGAAATGTGTCTGTTTGTAGTACAGCCCACTTATGTACTAAAATGGCTGCTTTTCCCCCACAGTTTACAGAGAAGTTTACGAAGCTGGAGCTGTCAAAAAATAAAACATCCTGTGCTATAGCTGTGCATACTAATGAGTAGTCTTAATGCTGGTGAATTTTTCATGTAGAAATCAGTAAGTCAATGTCCTTAAAAAGGAAGAAAACCAGGTCTTATTTAGTGCCAAAGTAGAGAAATAAAATCATTTGGGAGAGATGGTAAAAGAACCACAAAGCAAGTTCAAAACATCGTATTTCTCTTACATAGAATATGTTATCGAAGTAACTTATATTGGTAATACAAAAGTTATCTGAATCACAAATAAAGAAAAGAACTATAAAAGTAGAGTGTAGCATAGGGTGAGACAGCATTAAAATATTAGATGCAAAAATAGTGAACGAGCTGGGTCAAAATAGAAAGAGGACATTGCTGTGTCTTCACCACAGAAACACCGATCACAGGGCTATAAAATGGTTAATATTGCAGCTTCAAAGTTTAGTCTAGTGAAAGATGATTTTCATAATAATTTGGAGCTATAGGAACATGTTCTTTGAAGCTAAAATAGAAAAAGGCAAAGGTACAATAATTTCACTTGACCTTGCAGGAGCAGTATCCTGAAGCCAATGACGAACACCAGCCGCTCACAGTTACATCAGACCGAAATTCCTAAAAGGTAGCAGCTCAGGGTGGCACAGCCCTTTAGAACAACACAGAGCAAAAAACTACAGATGCTGTTTACTATTGAAAATCATTAGTAGTCTGAACTTATCAAATCCTTTAATACATCAAATCTTTCCTAACTAATTGGTATTGTGGTACCACCTCAGAGGTCCTGCTGGAAATGAAGACCTGCCTGTGCTGGACACAGCCGTCAAAAGAGAGAGATGTCTGTCCATCCTCAAGTCTGTTATAACCTGTAAAGACACAACCACCAACAGGAATATAATGTTCTCGATCTCTTGTTGCTGAATTTGCACATCCTCTTACCATTCCCTGTAAGACGTCTCTTTTTTTATAGCTACAACTAAATTAACAAATGAAGGAACATTAACCTTAAATCATCCACTGCAGCTAGGGAATTTGGGGAGGAGAGAGGGAGAGCAGGGAGCTGCTGTGATCCTCCCCTGTGATGTGCCTGACCCCAATCAGCAGCTGCTAGTAAAAGCACCACCTTGCACGGTCAGGCTGTCCCTTTGTGTTTGCATAGTTTCTAGTGAGGGTCATGGCTTCGGTGTCCAGAAAAAAACCCCCACAAACTTCTTAGCACGGTGAGAGTTTTTTCAGACCTATAATAAAGCCTGTAGCAGCAAGACAGCAGCAACACAGAGCACACACCTAAATGAATTAGCAAGTTTTTGTGATTTGTCTTAAATGAATCGTTCCCTTTTCCTTTTAGTAGATCTTAAGTTTAAAGAAATTTGCATCAGAGTGTGAAAAAGAAACCTCAATTGCCCTCTAGAAAATGAGATACTGGTCATTAAACGTTGCACTTCATTTAATTGTCATCACGTTGTGAGTAAGAGCAGTCATGCTGGCACAAATTGCAGTTTAATTGTTTGCAAAATACTCAAGCTACGCAACGTGCCCCCGTTTGATCCCAGAGCCACTGACACAGCAGCCGAGCCTTGAAACACGCTCACAAGCCCTGTTTGAGGAGCGGTACCCCTGGAGCCGCCTCCAAAACAGCGCAGTGGCTATTATCCCCAGGACACTGCTGACTGTGCTGTGCCCAGGACCTGCATCTCCCCTGGGTCGTGTCATCCCCCCACACACACAGGTCACCAGCTCACCAGCAGTCCCACCAGATGGGAACTGGTCCCCTACAACACATCACTTCCCTGCAGCCTCCACGCAGACGGGCATTCCCTTGTGCAGATGGCCATGGGTCCTGCCTGTCCCCAGCCTCCCCCCCAACACCTTAAAGCCCTTAAATCACTCTTTAAACTGCTTCCTCCCACAGGGACATTTCAGGCCACACCACAGCCCGCCAGAAGCTACCGGTGACCCAGATTTATTCCGTAGGGACCTTTTCCAACCTGGGAAAGGTGGGATAAGATACTGCTTGCTGTCACGCCACTAAGCACGCTAACTTGTAGCTGGGTTTTATTCTAGACCTCTTATAAGATTCCTTAGCTTTGCAATTACCAAAGAATACAAATAGCCAGGGTACAGCAAAGATGGCACCAGGGCCACAGGGCCACACCGGCTGCAACACCCCCTTTGTGGTACGAAATAAAGGATTTCTGAAGAGGCGGCTGCAGCCAGGAGCTGCACCTGGAGGAGCAAAGCACCCTGATTTTGCAGGGAACAAGAAAAGGCAGTAGGAAAACCAAAGGAACCGAGGGAGGCCAAAGTAGGGATCAGCTAGCAGGCGCTTTTTTGGAGATGTCCTACCTCCATCACACAGCTGCCCTCCAGCCTCAGCCGGGCACGGCATTTTCCCAGCCAGGGACGGTGAAGGTCCCCGCTCCCCAGCAGCGCAGGAGAGCCACGGCACGCAGCGGGAGAGCAATGGACGGCTGCGGGAAGGAGAAGCCCCCGGGGCCATGGGCCGCGCTGGACCACGCTCGCAGGAAAGGAGACTCCCACAGCAGCTGGCGCGTTTTCTGATCAGTCGCGCGCTTGCCCCGGGAATTACCATAACTGCTGCTGGAGAGCACTGGTTAAACTGCTGGAGGGCACTGGGAGGAAGAGGTTATGGGTAGCTGCCATCTTGCAGCAAGGCAGTCGCAGAGCAGGACAATCCGCACAGAGAACAAAATACAGGTGATCTCAGCCCAAAAGAGCCTTACCTGCCAGCTCATTAATTGCAAGCTAGTCACATGCTTCGTTGCACAACCTAAAGTAGCATCCCACCCCACAGCAGGTTTTTCCATCCAGATTCACAGCATCAGGTGCCAGGCACTAAGCTGGTACAAAATGCAAGTTTAGGGGACCATGGTACAAAGAGGGAAGTTGCCTTCAGCTTATTTCCTAAAGCAGGGAGGCTGCAGCGGCCGCAGCACCGGGCAGTTTGTTTCTCCATTTCCCCTTCCTCCTCCCATACCTTCTGCAGCTGCCTGGCAGGGTTTGCACCTCCCTGGCCCTGAGGGATGCTCCAGTGCATTCCCCATGGAAAGGTGCCCAAGAAACAGCTGTCCCAACCTTTGGGGGCAGTCCTTACCCTGTGGAAAAGGACTCTCCCCAAGGGGTGGAAAACTTGGAAAAGTCAATTTTGTTTGCGGTACAGTGGGACACAAGTCAGGCCCTCTTAAAATAGCATTTAAGGAAGACAACAAGTCCCAGTGCATCTCGTATTGGCACCAACTTGCAACCATAAATTACTCGGGTGTGATCAAAAGACTATGGAGGCTATCAGTGTCCCATCCAGGCCACGGGCAGAGGAGACACAGCCCTGGGCACGCATGCGAGAACCACGGCTGTGCAGCTCCATGGGCAGCACAGCCATGATCAGTACCGCTTGTGCCCATCTGCCTCACCCCCGAGCACAGAGACCCCCAGAAACCGGGGACAGCCTTTGCTGCAGCCCCAGCAGCGTTTCATTAAGTGAACTGCTGGCAACTGAATCCATCTCTTTCCTTTTCCTACTTTGTGCCGTAGACACCCAAAGTGGAGGATGGACGTGGCTAACTAAAATGTCCTTGTCTTTCTGCAGCAATTTCCGATTCACCTGCCCCTAACCTGCATGGTGGCAGCCCAACCTAGCGATCCATCACAAATTATTTGTATTGCGCAGACCCACAAGTGCGTGGCTGTCCCTAGATGAGCTCCATCTGAATCTCAGGATTTATGGCCGCATCCATACCACCAGTGCCACGGCCAGGATGGCACGGACTCTCCCACAGATTAGCTCCTTTAGCTGCTCTGAAAAACAACAGAAACAGCAAGGATGAGGCAAAGAGCACATCACAAGGAACAAGGAGATAAATTATCAAATAGTTGGAGGAAAAAAGAATACAAACCCAAAGAAAATGAGGGCTTGACTATAACTGACGTTATGCAAGAAGCGGAGGAGAAGAAGCATCTCCCACTAGCCTGGAAGAAGTCAGCACAGAAGAGGGCTGCAGGAGAGATGAGCACCTTGACTGCATGCTCTCTGCCCCGAGGTGTTCTGTTTGTTTTTTTTCTAAGCAGAAGGTACAAGTCCAGACTCTGCTCCCAAAGTTCCTGTCGAAGATGGTCCCCAGCCAAGTGGGAGATCCAAAAAGCCTCTCGAAGCAGCTGGAACAAAGCTTTGCATCTGGAGCCATGTATGACAGAAAAGCTCAAATCTGTCTGCTCCAAACGTTGAGGAAGTTTGGATAGGGATGGAAGCGTGATGGCCAAGATCTGCCTCTCCTCTGACAGGTTAGCTGTAAGCAAAGAAGTTATTTCTCATTTTTAACACTCCAGGCCCAGAAATGGAAATGGTTTCTCTCACAGACACTGTCCAGTAGGAAAAACTCAAGCTGAAGGATTTTGTTTTCATGGTTGTAGCAAAGACAATATATCAGCTTGCAAGGCAAGGCCAACAGTGAGTGTGTATTAGATGGCATTTCTTGGGGTCTGGATGACTTTTTATTTTTTTAGATTACTTTTTTGCGGGGAGGCTTGTTGTTGTTTTAATCATTTCTTTCACAAACTGATCTGTCTAGCAAGCATCACTTCCCTGTGAGTGCTGGCAAGTGGCAGAGGTGGCTTCTCCTCCCCTGCATTCCCCACCACACCGACTGCAACGGAACAGCTGCCATTTGCAAATGCTTATCCCATAACGGTGACTGCTGCGCGGAAGGCAAACGTCTCCAGATTTATTTCAATTCCCCAAATTCATGATGAGTAGTCTGATTCTCAGAGAAAAGCTAAGAAAGCCAAAGAAGAAGAAACCCAGAAACATGACCATTCACCTTGTGGAAAGCACGTCTTAAATCTTTCTCCTCTTTTTTTTGGCTTTGTTTAGTCTAGTTTTGGATTTCTCTGCTGAAGACTGCTGGATCAAAAGGCATTTGTTTGAACAAGGCACACAGCGTGGGTTTGCTTTGCGCAGTCCCTCGCCGTGCCACGTGCATCGTCACCAAAGCCGTGCTGGGGGCTCACCCACCGTGGGAGCGGCACGGGTGGGCGACGGCGGCGTCAATAAGTGTTTCTGCTAAAACGCTGAGATTTGAGAGAATTCACAAACACGCTTGCAAACACCTGGGAGACAAACAAACGATGACGCGTCTGCGAATTACATGTTTGCAAGGACAGCTGGAGAGCAGCGATTCGCAAACAGCGTTGCGGACACGATGGGGCAGGTAAGCGAGCGCTGATGAGTGCACGAGCAGAGAGAGATCGCATTGCAAAACCACGGAGGGGCTGTCGCTCTATCCTGGTGCCTTCGCACGCACGCACTGACCCCCCCCCCAGCTGCATTCTGCTTGCACAAGATCCTCCGACCCGAGGAGCGACGTCGACTTGGAGCCAGGCGGGAAACGCGTCCGGCGCTGCCGGTGCCGGGAGCCCGTGAGCTGGCCCCGGGCCAGGCTGACAGGCAGCTCTGCAATTTGGCTCTGGCGGGAGCAAACGAGCACAGGTACAGACAAGATTTATTTTTCCTGTTGGAACACATTCGTCTGCAGATTAGCAGCTGCTCTGCGCTCATCGAGTCTAGATACCACCAGTTAACTCTTCTCTGCCAGCCTGCAGCCGTCCCGCCAGGCAAAACACTCATGCGGCAACAGCACCCAGCTCTCCAGCCAGTGTCTGGTTCCTCTGGGATTAGTGTCCCCTGCTTCAAGCACACAAACCCAGGTGCCAGAGGCACACTGACCTGCAAATTATTATTATTTTTTTATTATTTTTAAGGGAAGAGAAAGAAACATCTATAAGCCAGGGGTTCCCCTTCCTAGAGAACAGCAAAGCTGGTGTTTCTGGACCAAATCCAAGAAAGCTCTGTAAAATTCCCAGTTTCTAATTTTTACAGACAAAAAGAGGCCAAAATCTTCAAAAGCAAACCCACAGCAATCCTCTACAGTTTCTGTTCCTTATTTAGGGTAGACTACATCTGAAATCTAATTATCTCTCTACAACTCCCTGTGCAGTCGAGGCAGACAGAGAGGGATCTCCAGGGAGCAATTCCTTCAACCTGCCTTAAACACCTACCTTGAGACACGACCGACTCCCTCTCACACCCAGCACCCAGGGATGCTACACAGAAATAACTCCAGATCCTGTCTTCTGCCGCATGAGTCAGACTGCGCCTTTACACTTGGCAGAGCAGCTTGTCCTTCCAAATAGTAGCCTCTTCAAACACTTGGAGATGAAGGAACATCTTTGGTGTATGTTGACCCAAGGGACTAGCAGCAACGGTAAGATCAGTCAGCGAGAGGAGGCAATTTCACGGTTTGTGCTTTATTTTCCTTTCTTTCCCCCTATTATGGCAATCTAATAACTGGATTTAGAGTTCCCATACAGACACGCAAGTTTGCTTTTCCATTCATTGGATCCAGAAACGTCCCTTGTTCGGGGACAGCTGCCAAGACATGAACAGAATATGACACACTCTTACGGCCAGTCAGGGAAGCGCACCTCTTGCCTGCTGCAGCAGGAGAGGTTCCTGAGAAGTGAACACTGGTCACCGTGCTACAAGAAAATCGGTGGCCTGGAAAGCAAATGTTGACACAGCAGTTGGAGAACCCTTGGGCAACCGAGCTGGAGAGGACTTGCCACTCTGTAAGGAAGACGGGGAAAAAAGAAAAGTTTCTGCAAGGGACATGGGTCATGTCAAAGCTAAGCAGGAGTCTCTGCAGGTTTTAAATATGAGACAAAAGGACAAAGCATCTTTGGCTGGAGACAGAAGAGGAAAGGGCAGAAAGACAAAAGGTGAGAGAAGCACTGCTGAACGTGCCTGCTCAACCCAACCTGAAAGGCAAGCCATGCTGCCTACAGAGAGCTCTTCAATCACTGCAAAACCCCACTTCTTTCTGCATAACAGAAAAACATCCTTCAAGGGACACAGCTCCTGCCTCTCTAGAGCCGATACATAAAATGTAATTAAGCTTAAATTTCCAGGGACAGCTGGTTATGGAGCCAACTGTAAAGAAGCAGTGCCATCAGTGCCAAGGTACATCCCAGGAGACTGAGCGCATTGGTGAGGACTTTAGAGGACTCTGCAAAACACGAAGCAGCACATCTCTCAGCCACGTTTCTCGAGACCCTTCCCATCCTTAATCAATGGAGTTGCATTGTAACGTGAGAGATGAGGTTTCATGGCACGCTGTTCCAGTGGGAGGAGGGCCATGGATGGCCACCGTATCAGTAGAAGCCACCCCAATTTTCTAAGCAACAGGCTCAGGCAGACTAAACAACTCAAAAGGGATTGAACTAGCACGAAGGGAGGATGAAGAGGAGCAGCCGTTGAGCCAGGACGTTCAGAACAAAAGCAATGAAGGAAACAGGCTTGTTGCCTACACGGCGGTGCCAGAGCGGGTAACACACAAATCAACTGTTATGACACATTTGCAGGCACAAACTTGGCACAGCGGTGTTACCAACACCTGGTGGAAAGATTCACATGCCAAAGCATTAACACCAATGGAAGGCAGAAAGGTAGGTGGCAAGAGAGGAAGGGAAGGGGCACCCTCTGGCAAAGACAATAGAAACTGCTTTTAAACCAACAACCGTCTCTACCCAGGCAGTGCAATCTGCCCAGGATGCCAAAAGGTGCTTTCTCACCCCACACAGGCCCTTCTAACCCAAGGTGCCCACCCCCTGCTCTGTCTCACACAGCCAGTGCTGCTCCCATGTGTTGCTCCTCAGATGAAAAAAGTAATGCCAGCTCAGCTCCCGAGCAGGGCTATCTCCTGACCACGGCAGGTTCATGTGAAAGTCAGTCCTTGAAGCCAAATTATAAACAAACTCTTCCACCAGCTGAGCCTGTGTTGGCCAAACCTGACCTTACCCAAACCTCTAGCCGGGCTTGCAGAGCTCTGTGGTTTCTTTCCCCATGCTTACCTCCAACCCTGCTCCTATTAAGGATATAGAGGGGAAATTATCTGTTATCTACCTACCCAAAGTGGGATCTTGCAACACAAAGGTTACCAGCTCCCAAAGCTGAGCTCCTGCAGCAGCTCACCCTCCGCTCACATGAGACCAGATGAATCCTGCCAACACCTCTAAACCAGGAACCTGCTGCCCCGTGACCCTCCGGGAGCAACTCCGTTAGACCCAGCTCCCTGATCCCTGCGTGTTTGCCAGGGATCTCCAGTACCGCAGTGCAAAAGCCATGCCGCTCCGGTAATGGGAATAGGGAGGAAGGAGAGCCTTCACCTGAATCGAGTCAAAAATTCTCCAGGACCATCTGCCAAGGACCATCATTGAGGCATCTGTCCTACTGCTCACGTGTTTGCTGGCAATACAGCCCCGCTCCCTGGCTTACCATCTTTTTTTATTTAACTCTGGCACAGGGAACTCTACAGTGGACATCAACATGGGAGAGAAAAAGGAAATGTTTTCAAATTTAAAAGTAACATGAAACCAAGCAACCACTAAATTGCCTTGTAATTGCAATCATTATATTTGTTGGAAGGAAACAGAAAAAGACCCAGCTAAGCATTATGTATTAAGCATTTTAAAGCCAAAAATAGCAGTAACTACATCAGCAGGGAAAAGGGGTTTGAACAGAAAGTGAATGATCACCAACAATTATTTCTGAATATTTTTAAGTAAGCACCCTGAAATTGGAAAAGACAACACATGTCCAAATCGCTATCCTGGCTTAGAGGAGAAAGAGAAACAGGTTAAGTATTATGGAGAGGGGAGGAATGGTAAAGCCAACCATAGAGAGAAGTTAGAGGTTAGGAAAGATCAATTATCTATAAGGAAGCAAGACGTACTTAGGGAAGATTTAACACTGAGAAGGGTTTTAGATTTTGGAGGGAGGATAGTTCAGCTTCCCAGACCAAATGGTGTCTCTGGTCCGCAAATGAGCCCCCTCCACCAGTGAATATTCCTGACACTTTACGTGGTTCAAAGGTTAATTCAGCACTTCAGTTCTGAGATGTTGGAGAGTTTGGTCAAATTTCAGCAACAGCGTAGAGTTACAACGCTAAACACGTTAAACTATAAGGATATGCTTTTCACTGCGTATAGGAGGATGCTAAAACCAAATCATACTCTGCGTGCACTCTTCACCAACCATAGCTGTGCGTTAGCTCCATCACGAGGAGATAATTTCTCCTGAGTCACACCCAGGGTGCAGCGTTAGACATCAGCTTCTTAAATTAACGCCCGTATCTGCAGATCCATATAGCTTCTTCTCAAGCTTACAGAAGTCCCAACATGAGAGATCTCTGAACCATGGACACTGATTTTCAACAAGTCTTGAATTTCAGGAGAGATTCCACAAGGCTGGAAGGCAGCTAATATTTTGCCTGTTTATAAAACTATGTAGTTAGAGAGATTGGATTATTATAGGCCTGTCAGTCTGAAAGTAAACCCTGGGCAAAGAATAGTTGATACAGAGTTAAAAGAGATTAATGCGAAATAACATGTTCATGGAAAACAAATCTTGTCGAATTGATTCTCATTTTAATAGATTACGGTTTCCTTTATAGAGCAATAGTATTAATGCAGCATTCCACCATGCCACAGCTTTCCTCATTCAGGTTGGGCCAGCCCTCTGAATAAGAAAGCAGAGAGCCAGCCTAGCATTCCTTAAAATAAATTAAAATCTGGCCAAAGGCTGCAGGACATAACTGGAAACAGGAACTCTTCGGGGTAGCGGGGTCCCGCTGGGATCTCGCATTGGCTCTGTGCCGGTCAGCCTCTTTACTAACAGCCTGGGCAGTAAGGGCATTACCGAGACCACGGGTGATGGAGCTGAAGAGATTAGGGAGCTGCTAGAAGAAGGGGAGGCTTCACTGCTGAGCAGCAGCGACCAGAGTCACCTGATGGAAGCAAACGAGCAGCACCTCGCTGCCAGACCCGGCACGGCTCCGTGCAGCCCCGGTGCGGTCAGGCTGGGGGAAGAGCCGCTCTGAAAGACAGCGGGAGCACCAGACGTGGCTTGAAATGAGCAGCGATGGCCTCAAGGGCTGACGTGATCCACGGAGGAAAGCAGGGAATGTCACACAAGAGCGGGAACGCTGCTGCGGCTATTGCAATGCCACTCCAGTTTGGCAAACGCAGGACGAGAGGGATGTACGGCTCTGCCGCGTGGCCCAGGAGGGATCTTGCTGCAGCACAAGGAGCCCACGGCTCTTCCCTGCTGCTCCCAGCATCCAGTGTCTGCAGGGCCATCAGAGGCGAGAAGGCAGGAGCCCACCAACACTTTACTTGGACGATAAAGAAGACAAAGGAGACTGGAAATAAAGTCTATGCTTTTAGCCCCGGGAACAGCCATCATGAGGTCTGGCCTCTCTGTCACCGGAGAGGTTCAGAGTTGGGATCAGAGAGCACACGCTTCAGAAAAGGCTAATTCAAAGCAGCACTGGGCAAGGGCGACCTTCCCATCTCTTATACGGCAGTGCAGCTTACAGAAACGGTCACAGGTCATTCCTTCCAACAACGCGGCCGGCACCACTTCC
Source organism: Haliaeetus leucocephalus (assembly GCF_000737465.1). NCBI lineage: Eukaryota > Metazoa > Chordata > Aves > Accipitriformes > Accipitridae > Haliaeetus > Haliaeetus leucocephalus. The sequence continues at coordinate 24,311,865 of NW_010972437.1, forward strand.
AAGCAGTTATTAAGAAAAAAAAAAGGAAAAATACTGCTAGCTCAGAAACCTGTGTTTTAAGTCCAACTCACAGCAGCATTTGCCCGTTGTGAAAGGCGCCCGAGGAACCTGCACACAAGCTGCAAATTACAGCGTAATACACGCCGTTATTAATAGCAACCTCCAGCAAGCCACGAATTCATCGCTAAATCCTGCAGGGAAATCTGTTCCAGTATAACCACCCCTTTGTGTTTAGGCACTCATTATGCTATGGCTATTGCGCTGGCCCTCGCAGCTCTGAGCGGCAGGAGGGGAGTCGGTGGCATTTGCCTCCCTCCGGCCGCAGTTTTATTCCCTCCCCAGCGAGCCCAAGCTGCAGACCCACAAGAGGGCGGTCGGAGTTGCATTTTTCCCTTCGACTACATCATTTTCCACCTTAGCATCCTGGGGAGGCTCACCACAAAGTCGCTTTTCATCTTCTGTGGCCACTCACAGCTACTTTCTGAAGGGAACGTAATTGGTGTTATCGTATGCCACGATATATACAGATAACAGAAAACGTTTGCCGCAGATGAGAAGCTATTTATCAGTCACAGTCCCTGGGATGTTTGGGGTATGTGGGGCAGCCTGTTTTACAGCTGCATCAGCCAGCAGGCCCCAGATCACATGGCTGGTCACGCTGGTGTTTGTAGGATCAGGGTGTCCACAGAGTCGATGCTGGGTTTTTAAAGACAGAAGCTGCTTTCTCCTTTTTTTTTTTTTTGAGAAAATTCAAAGCCATCATATTAAAAATAGATAAAAAATATTAGACAAAATTAAATCCATCTGAGCTCAAGAGAAATGTTACACCATTATCAGTGTTGAACTCAGCTGTAAGACCATGGTCACTACCACCACAAGTTTCACTCAGACCTAGATACTATCATTAGTATTATATAGCTGTGTCTTTGACAGCTTTTGAAATTTCCTTACCTCCCGTTTCCACTTCCCTCGCTTTTTTTATTCCTCCAAAACAGAGGCCACACAGTGCTGCTTTCCCCTTCTCCTGCACAGCACAGCCCAGCCCGTGGGTACAGCAGCTTTCCATCTGTTCTCCTCTCCAGTTCCTCCACCCATCCCATCTCTGCTCTCCCTCCTGCCTGTTCACCTTCTCTTGTCTGCTCCTTACCTCCTCATCCTCCTGTGCATCTCTCCTCAAAACCCCATCTTCCCTCATGTGCATACAGCTTAACGCCCCCCTTGCCTCTCCCAGCATGGTGCCATCTCCCCTTACCTCCAAATACTTTGCACTTCCACTGACTGGAGTTGCTTTCCTCCAAGTCCACCCAAGATCCTTTCCAACTTGGCTTTGTTTTGTGTTTTAGATACCTTCTGCAACCAATCAAAGAAAATTTTTTTTTTTTTTTTTTTAAGAAAATACAGCATTGGGAAGGCCAGTCTATACAAACCATTCAAAAGCAACTAAAAAGGCAGCAAAAAAAGGTTTCTCCTCTGCATTTGACCCTACAGAAGCGACAACTGCAAACTCCTTTTCATAACACTGTATCATGCCAAGAAGCATCAGAAAACAGCAGCCAAAGAGTCACAATCTTTTGCTTACGCAGGAACCTGGGGCTCTCCGGACTGCCCAAAGCAGGAGGAGATACTCACCGCAGTCATACCGCGGAGGGGACCTACATAAAACCTCCTCGTTTCAGCTGGGGGGACAGCGAAGCTTCTGCCATTTAAAGGGAGACATTTCCCAGTCTACCACCGCTGCAGCAAGCACCCTGCCCTCCCCAGTGGCCACCCACTAGAGGGAAGCAGCTCACACAAGTTACTCTCCTGCAGTGCCAAGGTCTCTGCAGGAGCTGGATCAAGAATGCGCATCCTTCGCAAGATAGCCCTGCCCTGAGAAACCCCAGCTCTGCTGGGGAAGCAGGAGGGAACCTGCCAGGCCGGAGCACTCAAACTGCAGGGCTTAGAGCAGACATTAACTGAGTGACAGCAGCAAAGGCGACCGCTTTTGCTGGTGGTACACCAAGTATCCTATACTTGGATTTGGCACCAAAGCCTATGCTCCCGTTTTACTAGCTCTCATTCCACCTAGTTCCTTTGTTTGCGTTATTTCCACGGCAGCCCTGTACCAGGACTTTCATTACACAGATCGTGCCTCCCCACAGAGCTCTGGGAGCAAATGCAGGACAGAGGCACCAGAGATGTGCAGAACAGGAGGGCATAAGGAAACATAAATTAGGTCCCCGCCTTGCCATCGCACAGCAAGCGTGGGGAATTAAGATGACTTCCTTCCCTGTAATCCTTTAGGGGACATTTGAAAGTGTTTCTCGTTGTTTCAACTAAAATGCACGGAAGAATTTCAGTGGTAGAGAGAATCATACAGGGAAATACAGTCTCTCCCAGGACGCAGTGCTCACAGCCCAACCGGCCACTCTGGGACTTCAGCCTTGCTCCAGTGGCTCTGTCATGGGTTTGGCCACAGCTGCCACTTCCCTCTGGCTCACCTGCACAAGGCGACCTCCTCAGCGTGGACTTGAGCTCCGAGACTTGCTCTGCACTTGCCAAGGTAGTCCCTGCACACAGCTGCTAGGTTAACTCTGCTTTGGCTGACATGCCAGAAACTGAAATAATACATTTGAAAAAAAAAGTAAGAGTTCATAAAAATACTTTTATCTTTCCATTTCAGCTGGCTCCCTTACCCTAGCTACATTTCAGGAGCAGGCAACAGTAGCAACTAAAACGTACTGACAAGTCAAGGTCCTGCTAGCAATGAGGAAGGTCAGGGATAGCATGAGTGGTGATAATCCACCCAGCAAAGCTTCCTGGGATGGAAGTGACAGCTCCATCAGCAAAGCAGATGATCCATGTGGGTAAACTCTTTCATATACACCATTTTGTCCAGATTAAGTTAAAATGGTCTACCTACCTGCTATTATCCTCAAGGTCTTCCACCAATTTTTGATGTTTACTGGATAATTGAAGGAAGCTCGTTGAGGCAAAGTGGATCGAGTTACAGACATTAAATCTGCACTGTAACTGGAAAAATGCATGCTTCACAAGTGTGCATTTGTCATGTGGACTTTATTAACCACATGGAAACAGCCATTAAGTAGATGGTTTCCCCTTAAAAAGTTAAAAAGCTAGAAGACGGGGAGAAACCTCCACTGTTTGCTAAGATCCACAACTACACAGACCTCACGCAATGCTTTTCTGGAAACAGCAGAAGTAAAAGAAATACAGTTATTGCAAATTATCCTTAAGTCAACTTTCACTCAATTTCTGTCAAACAACACAAACCCTTTTCAAATGCATCTTCTCTTACCTAGATGAAGACACACATGAAATTCAGACAGCTAGTGCTGTTTGGGCAAAAGCAAAGCAGGAATCAAAGCTGGCTTGTAACAAGCATCTAATTTTGGCCTTAGCACTATGCTCTTCACCTAAAAGGCAAATCAGCTAGTTGTGCACAATTTACTAAAATTTTAAACGCAAGTTTGGAGGCCATTTGAGAGCTAAGATGGACAAGAACCAATTTCAAGAAATTGAACAGCAGTTGTCAGAATTGGGAAGACAGCATTTTTACAAAAAAACAACATAACAAAAATATCAAAGAGCAATTTTATTTAGCTTATTTGGCACAAAACTTACAAGAACAGTTTTGTTCCCTTCTTAAATTTAGTACAACTAGTGAGGAAAAAAAGGCATACTAATACATTTAATAAGCTGTACAGCAAGTGAAATGTGGAAAGAGGCACCAGAAAGATTTACCAAAAATCAAAGTGCATGAAAAATACCTACTCTAAGCGCCTCATGGTATTGTATTAAGGCACCACTCCTTTAGAAGGTTTACTGAATACATCAAGTGTGCAACTTCTTGGTTTGGAATGTAAGAGTCCTTCAGCCTGTATCGGAACTGGATACTGCAACCTCTGAACAGAGCACTTCTCCTTGTAAATGTTAAATGGAGACACCTCTTTCTGCCCAACATCATCTCTCAGCCAGGAGTGTCACTGTCATATGCTTTGAAAAAGCCAACACAGGTTATCAGAGTGACCAGCATTTTACTTCAGAGTTTTAAGCTGTAGTGTACACCAGGCCTACAAATTCTTTACAATGGTTTTATAGAAAAGAAATGCTGCAGAGACAAAAGTAACATGGGACATATCAGTAACTACATTTAGATAATTTATCAAAATAATCTTTAAGGACTTCCTGGAGTATCTATTTAAAAAAATTAAAAAAAAAAAAAAAAGAATCAAAATCTGAGTAGTGTTATAATCCAGAATAATTAAATACACTTTTCAACAGAATATTACAAAGCTTCCTTCAGGACTAGCAATCAAGTTTGACAAATTCCACAAGACTTCAGGAACTTTAATTAAGTATGTAGAAAAAGCCCAATATTAGACAGTGGTTAAGGGTTTTTCATAACTGGAAACATTTAATGTAAGTATCTGTAACTACAAATCATGTTACCCTGGTGTATATATATGCACATATATATATACACACACACACACACTGAAACATCATTACAAGAGCCAAATACACACCTTGGTTCATTGTGGATTCTGCACATCACTGCTGTTAAGTACTACAGAAGTTGCACGAGGTTTTTTATTTCAGCATCTTCATTAAGAACTATTCTTTCAAGAACTAAACTGCTTCAGTTACAAGAAGAGGTACCACAGGCCAGATTCACATCTAGCGTAAACAGGTTCCAAACAACCAAACAGAAGTTGCATCTGCTTCTTACCAGCTTTGACTTTGGTTTTGCTGCTCAGCTGGATCACCAGTCTCCTTTACTTGCAGGAAGAAGTTTGATAAGAAATCAATGCCCATATCAAAACTTAAGTGGGAACCAGTAAATGCAGAATATTGTATCAAACCATTATACAACACCTCTACTGTAGAGTTTCAAACATCTCAGGAGCTTGAGACTGCTTAACCTGAACTCTGGAAAAACACATTTCCCTATGGACAGGCAAAGGCATTTAAATATGAACCCTAGGCGTTACAGTATTTCATTTTTTGTCCTCTTACAGTGTAGACCTCAAGAACACAACTGTGTGTCCCATTATAAAACCAAAGCACCCTTGAGCATTAAAAATTCTAAACAGCAAGGACTGAAAAGAAGGGCATCTGGAAGTGATCTACACATTACAGAGCATGGTGTTTCACAAGTCTCAGAACAGTTCAGTTCATACTTTCTGGGATAACTTTCCCTATACCTTTGCCCCAATACAGAGCTGTAGTTTTCAGTAACTCTTTTACCCCTGAATTATTTGCTACCTCATATAAAACATGCCACAGAAGTGGCAGTTGGGGCTAAACATTTAATAACATGTCCTTTTTGTCCTTTATTAACAATTACAATCAGCAGAAAGAAAAACTATTCACTCAACTCATTTATTTCATGATTTATATGTAAGTCATGTAGCAACTTAACATTGGTGTTATACATTTGTGCTTCCGTTCTCGGGCACTTGGAGGAGGAATTCATTTCCAGATAATCACATCTTGCTGAAGCATTCCTTTGCATTTGTCCAAACTTGAATTCCCTTTAAAAAAAAAAGTTAAAAATCAATAGGCGGAAATACACTTTATTTGCAAACCTCACCAACAGACTTTCTTCCACAGAAGACTCTACAAAAAAGGTCCCACAGAACTTCACGCTAGAATAAGGCAGAGACCACACTGGAATTGGACCACACTGCCTATTGCACATATATATCAACATTAACATGTCACTGAGTTAGAGCAGGATGGAATATGTGGGAGGTTTTACGCTAGTGACTTCCAACCTTCTGTGACTGCCACGTTCCTAGTTATTGAAAGCTTGCATCTGATCCCCTGCTGATACGATAAATACACTAGCCTGGCCTTTCACAAGCTAAACGTACCTTTTTGCACATGCTAATCTGCATAACAGCATAGCTTATAAGCGCCTCCTTCAAATCGTGATTCTTTTGCTCTTTAAACCGTTCAATGTCAGCCCAGGCACTTTTCACAAAGTCTCTGGAATTAAAAGCAATATTTCTGTTAGTAAGTGTTTTACATGTTTGATCCTCAGCTCATCTTCCTTCCTCTGGACCCTCAGCAGAGGAACTATGTATGACAAAGCGCTCCATCTTTCAGTCAGTAAACCAAGTCCTGTAATTATTATGCATCCCAAAGCATCCAGATTTTGTAACTGGCACTACCACCTAATTCTCCATCTTCTTCTTCAGGTTTTCAAACTAGAGCATCAGTTTCACAGGATGTGTTGGGTTGTTTGGTTGGTTTGGTGGTTGGGTTTTTTTTTCCCCAGTCAGCATCACTGCCATAGAACCAGCATAATTTCGAATACACTTTTTTCCACAGAGTCTGTTGAGGTAACTAACTATCTTTATGCTAACATTCAGCACACAACATTGCACGTTTCTTTTTCAATTGTCAAGTCAGAATCTTCATCTTTCCAAAGTGAAAACTCAGTTGTCATCAGGATTTGAGACACTCAAGTACAACAGGCATTTACAATGCAAATTTGACTTGGACAATTCACTTCAGGAATTAATTTTGTTGGTTTGTTGATGTGTCTTCAGGTCTCCTTAACTAAAATGGAGGTAGGTTTCTGTAATTCATAGCTTTCATTTGTGCTGGACTATGCATACAAGGCAAGTATTCACTTGAAAATTGCTTCCAGAGCTACAAAAGCACATCTCCAGTACTTCTGTCAAAATGATTAAGAAATTGCATTTACTGAGTGTCTTGTTGTTTTGAACTATTCATGAACTAGTCTTATCTTTCCAGCCCTATTCCTAACATATTAGGAGATACCACATTTACCCCTTGTGTTATACGATGAACGTGTTCTGACACAATCACATTGCTTTAGGAATGTTAGTTCCTATTTTTCATGCTTGCATTCCCGAAGAAAATTTCATTAGAGCACTGAGAAGCAGTTATTCAAACACAACTCGCCAGAACTTCGAATCTCTTTTGAACAGGAGTCAGTTGTCCCCCGTATGAGAAGATGCAGAACATGAGCTCAGGACCCATACACATAAACCAAACTAAATACTGTATTTGAAGCAAATCAGCTTTTGAGTCTTAAGGCTATTCAGCTGCAGACCTACAAGCCCACCTGCTAAACATATTACTAGCTGAACACAAAAGCATGCAAGTCAGCCATTAGAGTGGGCTCAGTAACTGGGAAAGTCATCAGGTTTTACATAAGCCATACACTCAGACCAGAAGCTAACTGCATGTACCGTACTTTATTTCACAACTTGCAGCTGACAGGAGCTTTTATAGACAGCTCATAAACACCAAGAATATATTAAAAACACTTATAAAATGCAAACACCTTCAAGAGCATCCAGTCAAGGACTTTTGCTAAGACAAGCCCTGTGTTTTCTTTGAAAAAGTCAAGCCCGTTTACCTGCCCTCCAGATTTTTAGACTTAAGTTGTTCTTCTCCTTCCTGTATCTGCTCTTCTAGAACCTTTATCTTGGCTTCCCTCTGCTCAGGGGTTTCCTGCCCAAAGAGCTTGCTGGTCATCCCTTTCAGGGAGAATGTTCTCACAGTCTACAAAAAACAAAGACACTCTAGGTTTGGGATTCCTGAGCACAGCCACAGCCAGAAGACATTATTCCAGATTTTTATCAGCATTTGGGCTTATTCTTACTATTCAGCTGAATTTTTGCTTTAACTTCCATTTTGTGAATGAGATTTTCATTAATTGATAGGTAGCTATGGGAGGTATGGTGGCTCACATTAGAACGAGCAAAATGGGAAGTAATTTGATGTGCAAACTCTTTAAGGCTGGTCTGTGGATTTGACTATAAGTGAGTCATTCCACTGATATGGGTAACCTTTCAGAGCAGTCTTCCTACTGAAGTAGGAAAGAAACTAAGTCTTGTGTTCTGTATGAGAAAGAAAAGCCATAAAGTAGTTCTGTATAGAACATCAATAGATCCAACAGCAATATTAAGAATTCTACACTTTAAGTCACCACTTTCAGATAATGTTTTAAGTAACATTATCTTCCATATAAAAGGGGCTAACACCACATATCAATAACATCCTCCTTTCAAAAGGCAGAGGAAGCCTTTCAGAATTCCAGACGTTTTGACCTTTAGGATAGAGTTGTTTGTGTTATCCTGCTCAAGTCATACTTCCTGCAACCCTTTACTTGCTCAGTATTCGATAAAAGAAGTTTGGTACAAACAGCTTATGTCACCAAGAACCAAGTTACTTTAAACCTCAGATGCTTACAGCTCATATGATACCGCTTCTCATAAGCGGTGGCCAGCATGTTAGTGCCATTTAAATGCCATTCTAAGTAACTTGGCTCAAATAAAAAATAAATTAAAAAAAAAAAAAAAAAAAAAAAAAAAAAGAAAAAAGAAAAGAGGCATCTTGGAAAAGAAAGTGGAAAAAGACTCACTCCTGTTGCCAGCTCCTCACACTGCTGTTTCTTAGATGTTAGGTCCTGTGCAGCCATTTCCAAGTCATATTGCATTAGTTCATGTTTCCTGCAAACTGCCCTGAAAAGTAAGCAATGAAAGATCTGTCACATAATACTTTGTTTTGCTATGTTTCCCTCCATTTAAACTTTACAAATGGCATCAGGCTTTTTTTTTTTTTTTTTTTTGGCAGGCTGCACATTCAGTTATTCATCTAGCTCAAATTCAACAGCCTTATCAAAGAATGCATAACTCTGCAAATGCTGTAGTTAAGCAAACTTGGATCAAAGTATAAAGAAAGTTCTTAGTACAGCAGTGTTCTGCTCCTCTTTTTAGACTCAATCCAAGACACTCTCAGCAATACAAGCGCTACCACCTACTTAAGGACACCACTGTAAAATAGTTGTATTCAAAATACATTACAGAAAAATCACAACTATGACAAAAGGTACCTGGACAGGGCACCTGTCACAGCAGCAACGTATCAGTCAATCATAAAATTCTTCACATTTTATTTTTTTTAAACAATGAAACAAGAAGCCATGCTCCTAGATTCATATAGTGCTTTTCATCTGGAAAAGAGGAGAGTTTCCTCTGGCCACCTGCAGTAAGTCCCAGTTCTGTGTGGGCTGACAATGCTACATCCATACTCCACTGCCGGATGCACGTTTGTCTCCCAGGAGAAGCTACTAGTGCTCTGGGTTCCCACACAGCAGCAGTCACACTCACCAACCCGCTTCTCTACAGCACTACTGACCTCTCCAAGAGGTTCAGAGCCAGGCTGTGGAAAGCACAATAGCTTTAGGTGCAATCTTACAGCATAAAGCAATTTGCTTTTGTATCTACACTTGTAAGGGTGGACTGCCCTATAAATGCTAATGTTGAAAATAAAAAAAAAAAAAAATAAAAAAAAATCGGTATTTAGATGCACAATACTGTAGAGCAGATGAAAGTTAGATACAGCACTTTGAAACTTGCTGGAATCTGTAATGGCTGTAGCAGCTCTGTTTGGCCTATCTCATTTGAAAGCTGAAGCTTTCAGCACACTGGGGCACTATTATACCAGAAGCCAAAGAAACAGTGTAACCAGAGGAATGAACAGCAGTACCTTTCACAGAATACAGATTTAACATTTCTGTCATTTCACTATTGATCAGCTCAGTTCTAATTTGTATTGCCACCCACATGGCAATCAAATATGAGAAAGCAAAATAACAGGTGAGAACATGGAGATTCCACAACATTGAAATTTCCACTTCTTGGAAAACAGAAGATGATACCAAACTAAATTCAACATCAACACAATGTTAGAAGAAAGGACTACAGCTTCCGTTTGAGCTATACACTTTTGTACATACCGTAGTGCTTCTGCATAGAAGAGATATTCTTTCAGCTGATCTGCATAATGTTCCTCTTCTTCCAGTATGTCATCAATAGAAGCTGCATATCTGGTAAAAAACAGCCATGGTTAAATATAAAGTTCCTTAATTTAACCTTTAAGGATTACACATACAGTAACAAGGGAGGACACCTGTTTGACAGAAATACCAGTCACAAAGTAAAACAGTGAAAGGCACTTCCAAAAAGGGTTTTTCCTTTGTTTTTAATTAAACTCTGCATCAGCTAATATAAACATTCCTGCAGGCCTGTTTCTTTGGTTGTTACTACAATGAATCTTTTGACAAGTACAAGATCTATCACAAGCTTCCTGCTGAAGATGAGGCAGCTTTTCTTACAGGAAAAGAAAAATAATTCATGCCTTTTCTTCAGTGGACTGTCAATAGGCAGCACCAAGGCAAAAAAGACATGGTGCAGAAGAAATCCTGCAAGGCTTAAAGCATTAAGGCATAGGAACATGAACATCATACCTTCTGAAAAGCAAACAGGCTGCTTTCATTGTTCGTTATTCAGCCTGAGTACAAGAGAACTCACAGTGGTGCTCTGAACACCACGACATTAAGTCCTTCAGCTCCTTGAAAGTCTGTTGCTTTGTCTGCTGTGTAAGTCGGGCATATCAATTCAGAGCAACAAGAAGTTTAAGCCTTCCTTTTAGGGAGAAATCTGAAGTACAAAGGCTTGGACCAGCTCCGCGGCTCTTACATTCAGTAAGAGTTTTGTCATTTAGGCTGACATTTCCTAAAAATGGCAAAAAGCACTTTCTTTTTCTAGTTTGTGTTGCTTATTGGACAGTATTTAATAGGTTCTCACTAACCAAGACGACTGTGCTTGGACACACTTGCAGGGACAGGCCTACAACTAAGAGGTAACTGCACATCTCACTTGGCACAGTGACAGAAATAGGATGCCACTTTAGCCCGCAATACAGGGCATGTGCCACTGGAGATAAACAGAATGAATGAGATCCCATCACAAATGTCTTCACCTATTCTGCTAACTCAGTCTGGATTCTCAAGTATGTGGCAATCTCTTGCACAGCTGCAGGCTCTCTGAAGCAAGCATATGTCCATGCTTGTCTAGTGACCAGCACAATGCAACCCAAATGTTAATTACAGTACCTCTTGGCTTTAAACTTTTTGCAAAGCCTTTCAGTTTCTCTCTTTCTTCCTGTGCCTCTCCAGTAACTGGCTCTATGGAAGAAGTAGCAGAGTCTCAAGCTGAAAGGGAGCTGGTAACATGACTTGGGAGAGAACAAGAAATCCCTCCTGCAAGCTCTAAAAGAAACAACAAGGTCATTTAGACCCCTTGGAATCTAAGGGAGGTATCCGAGGGAGACGCTCCTGCTGAAAGTTATCATCCTCAGGCCTGCTCAGTAAGGGCATGCGAACTAAGGCTCTTTAAAGAGGAAGCAGCTACTTGCAGAGTAACTGGAAGAATGGGAAGACTGGGGAAGAGCTATAGACATGCCCATCTGTTCATGAATTTTGTCAGTTTGCAAGCAAGACGAGTTGTTTTGATGCTCTACAAAATCAAAGACATGGCACATCCAGGAAAAGCCCTACCAAGGCTATTGGTGATAAATAAGCATAACATATGAAGTGACCAGCAACAGCAGATCAGTTTAAGTAGAAGGGACAAAAGAACAGACAGAACAAGAATTCACATTATGAATCAAAGTAAGGAATAAGTCTGAACTGTTGAAAAATATACTTGTTCTGAAAAAATCCTGCAGCCACACAGGTCGTAAGTGGTTTACCCTCTCTATTTTTAAGTTCTGAAGTGCAATAATTTTAGTATAGTGGTTAGATTTCTCAGGGCAGCAGGTGGACCACATTTCAGTTACAAGTAAGTTCTAAGTTTAGAGCAGTGCTAGACCTTATCTGTGGCAGAACAACTCTCCAAAAAAACAAACAAAAAGAACACCTAACAAAAACCCACCTTACCTAGACAGGGTTTTCATAATAACACTTAAAAGTTCGATTTGAAAAAAAAAAGTAGTATGACAAGCTATATTTTTGACTGCTTAAGCTGAAGTTTAAATACTGGTTTGTACTAAGCAGGTAGGCAAACCAGAAAAAATCTTAAGGAGAAACACTGCAGTTAAGTTCTAAAGGTACCCAACAAGTTCCCACTCTTCATGGGAATTGTCAAGTAAACCCCTGGTTTAGTTTAGACTGGTTCCACCTGTAATGACAGTCTAGTTGATCCACAGATAAAGGGTCACTCATTAATAGTATAAAGGACAGAAGTCAAAGGTCTGGCATTTTTTTCTTTCGTCTTTTAAATGCTAGAATTACAGCCATTCACTTGAGCTTTCTCAGCATACTCTGTTGCTTTCTATCACTTTAGCAAGTCTCATGCTGTTATACAGCAAACACCCAGAGAAGCTTTGGGATGTCTTCTCCAAATATTAAGCAGTTTTAGATCATACTAAACAATAACAACTCAAAAGTTTAAATAAACATTTAATAAAGACTACAGCATATGGGGCAGATAAAGAATAATTAAATTAGTCTTTAAGTTTAACATCTATATTAGGCAACCTTCTTGAAGTAGCTTTCTGTTGCAATTAACTCCTGTCTAATGTTATAGGAATAGTAACTGGACTGATAAGTTATACTTTCAAGAGATCATAGATATGAACCTTACTGGTAGGAGACCACATGGGTCACTGAATCAGTTCCTGAATCTCACAGCTGCTGCTTCTTGCTTGCTTGTCACTAAGAGATTATTGTTGTATGAGAGTGCCAGACCAAACAATGAAAGCTACCTCAGACTTCATGCAGTGATTAAAGTTACCCAGAAACTCACAGCCACCTCTCTGGATCTTTAACCCTAACTGTGTTACAGACAGAAATATTAAACGTCTCAGATGTGTGGAGAGGGCTCAGGCTCCTGAGAAGTGAGACCCACATTTTTCAGTTGGTTACACATTTCTAGGTGTTTGACATCTTAGTGTGGTGTATCTGAACAACTGAAAATGTACTTGTGCCTCCTTAACTCCTCTATATTATACCATGTTTTCATGATCTCTTCAATTTCTGCATACTGCAGTAGGTGCTTAACACTGTATTCTATCTTTACTTCAATTATTTTCTTCTGAAAGCAGAATGCATTCTCTATTTCTTTATTCTCAGAGCCCTATATCTAAAAAATACTCTACCTTTTTTTGGGTGCAAACCACCATGTTAGCCAAAACACAGAAGTGTGAATAAATTATCCAGAGGGGTTCAAATTCTTAAAGATCTGATAAAAAGCGAATTATTCTGAAGAAGATGAGGGCAGAGTTTGTCATGGCTCTTCAAACCCTTCCACTTGACAAGGCATAACACCAATAACAACCAAGCAGTGCTACATACGTAAATCTGCACTGTAAACTAAAACCGATAGCTTTACTTCCACACAAATTACACTTTATCAGTAAAAATACTGTATGAAGAAGTGTCATATAGCTTCCACCTCTTGCTGGAGTTGTTACTTATCTGTACTGCGCGATTCTAGAAGAAGAATCAGAGTGATGAGAAGTTATACTGTTTCACTTACTATATATGACTACCTGAAAAGCAGAAAGCATGAGCCTAGAATACCACTTTCTGTGAGCACTCTGAAGTGCTGGACTCTTATTTTGAAGGCTGTGCTTCATGTGCTCTGCCAACTGACTCTAAAGATGCAAAGAGGGAGGATTCTCAACTTTATTACACCCAGTCAGTATTTTTGCAAGAATCCATTGGAGTTTTGGTGCTGATTAATTAAATTTCTTAACTCTCTGTAATTAAGTCCAAATCTGTGTACCATCTACTGCATGGTACAAAATGCTGCTATCAAAACCAAACAGATCTTATCAGGTCTGCAGTACATTAAAGTTGTATTCCACCAGTTTCTGGCATAGTAGCTTAACAGAAAAACTGGAAGAATTCCAAACACTTCTACAATTTCAAAATAATAATAAAAAAAGAAACGCCTCCGGTTCTCCTGAGACCTTTTGAGCTACTTAATACAGTACATGGATGCTAAAATTGTGCCTGTATCCAAGTCACAGAAACACTGTATACCTAAAAACAACGCCCCCCCCAACTTTCTCAGTACTTTACTTGTTAGTACTTTGGGGTTGAGGGAAAAGAGAGGAAAGAAGGAGAATTCTACATCTGGCTTACATCAAACTATCAGATATTCAGTCAGTACTTACACATCCATGTGGTGGCCAGCACTCTGCAACCCATCCCCCATCTCCTTTTCTATTGCACTCCACTCACTGTAGGAAAAACAAACGAGAAACAACATCACACATGAAGGGTAAGGGAAGTTAATAAGCTGCATCCTGTATATAGTTTCCTTCCAGGTGACACCTGAATTGAAACCGCCTCAAAGTTAGACTTGGCCAAACTGTTGTCTTCCTCTAAGGAGCAGCACTGACAATGTAGCAAGGCTATTTACAGCACTCTGTTAAACAATTATCCCTGACACCTGAAGTCATCCTCATAAATATACTTAGTTTGGGATTGGTTTTGAGCAGAAAGAGTCGTGTTTAAATAGCTGAAAAATCAATTAAAAAATAAAAACAAAAAAAAAAAGCCCAAACCCAAAAAACCCCTAGCACTTAAAATAAATTGGGGAGTAGGGGGAAGGGAACTTTCTAAAACAGAATTTGGTCTAACATGCTCATCAAGAAGAAACCAAGCTTTCCAGACTTGCAACACATCAGATAGAAGCCTCTCATTCCGAAAAGCAGAAGGTGGGATTTGACATTTGCAAGCATTTTACTGCTCCTGAAACTGTTTGCTGTATGTTGCTTTCTGTTTTCATAGTAGACTGCTGTTTAGTTCTATTCATTAAAGAAATCTCAACTTACAACCCTCTCATTACTGCAACTACCTATTCACATTAGGGAGATAATTTAGATAAAGAAGGAAACAGAGCTACAATAAAGACAGCAAGAGACTTATTCTGGACATCCAAGTATGTACACTGCAACTTTAATGGTGTTCTTAGCTTCATGAAGCCTTATGAGATTTCTTAGTTACAAGAATTACATCCACAACGCTTTTTACAAGAAAAAAAGGAGGGGCTCCCCTTATATTTCACATAATTTATGTCTAACGCATCTATTCTGTCCTTCACTTTTTCATAAACATTCCACTCTGCTGATGTTGACATTTGTTTGTCTTTGTGTTATTACAGAACTACACCTAATTTCACTTTAAAACCCCCAATGAGAAAGACATCTGCAATCCATTAACCCAGAGAATTAAATTTAGCACTTGAACAGTGTGTAGAAGCAGGAGGTTTCCCTTAACCAGAAGTTTAGATTCTTTAATTCTCCAGCGAGATGGAAAACTTGAGCATGCAATTCACTCATATAAATCAAAAAATGATTGGCAAAATCACTTTTAAAAGGTACTAAAATTGGATATAGTTGTTGATTTTTAACCCTTAAAAGGGCCTAGAAGCTTTTCAGAGACAACGGCATGAAAATAGCTAGTAAGTTACTTCCTGAAGAAACAGAATGCCAATGCAACAACAAAAGTCCCAAAGGTCTGGAATACAAAACAAAAAGCTAAAGTCTTCCACTAGAGACTACGTTCAGCAGATCCAGAGATCACTAAATCCAACACAGAAGTCTCATAAGTACTGCAATACGAAGTTTTTCAAGGCAGACATTGAAATGTTTCAGATACACTTTTCAAAAGCATAACAACACAACCAACAAATTCTCTCTCTCTTTCTCTCCCCACATCGCTCTGTCTATGTGTATATTTAAAAACTGTATGAACTCTTACCTGAATACTCTTCCATAGTTGCCATGGACTTTATAGACACCATATAGCCGGTCTGCTACCCTCTAAAACATTTTAGAGTCAGGTTTTGATCATCAACATCAACTGCAATTGCTTTGTGAAAACCCAAATACAAACTTCAAGCTAAAGCCTTAATGTTTTTACAAAGGTAAACAAGATTAGGCCTAAATCTAATCTAAGCTACTATTAAAGGAAAAATCAACAGCATTAAGTCTTTGAACACTGAAGTCACAATCAAAGCTATATTGAAAAGTAACATTTCAAGTATTTCTTTGGAAGCGCTCATGTATAGGATATGCCTATGGAGACCACAAATAATCAAGTTACCTTCAGTTTTTGATAACCAGATGTAAGGCATAGCCTCCTTTACCCAAATAATGCCAAATTTATACATACCCTTGCTTATTTAACATAAAGATGGCAAGACAAAAGTCCATCCTGTCACCAAAACTGTAGGGAAAGCTTCAGTTAAATTCTAACAAGTGACTCAATTTTTCCATCCAGCTCAGTGAAATGAAGGAAAGGAAATGAGCTATCCATTGCAGAACTTATTGCTCAAGCTAGATAGGTCATTTCAGCTGTTTGGAGAGTCAGTACCTGCTGCAGCCAGCACTATGATGCTGGCAACAACCTCAGAAAAGACCACATGTACACTCTGAAGCGTGACTTGTAACCCAGATAATGCCCTTGTAATTGTGATGTACCAATAAATGAGATTGAAGTTCGGTAAGAGTTACCATTATTTGTCTGTCAAAGCAGTAAAAAGGAAACATAAGCAAATTGCTGAACAGATCTCACACATACACAGTCCTGAGAAAAAGGCAGTGTCAGTAGAACACCAGTGATTAATCCTCTCAAGAACGTCAGCTCCACAAGGCAATCCATTACTGTCCTCTCTGCTGCACAGTTTCCATCAAAAATTAAATTCTTGTTGAATATACTAAAAAGCAGTATCACGCTCCTTATTATCGGAATTGTAATTTCTTATTTCTTTTTGTGACTTTAGGAAAAAAAATTTCCATTCTCAACCCATAGAGTACCATCATGCATGACATTAATTGTTCTCATCATTAGAAAGAGCATTATTCATTACAGATTGAAGAACAAGCCAAAAAAAGAAAAAGTGTGCTGGGAAGCATACACAATTCATACTACAAGCTCTGGAAAACAAGGTATTAGATGTCTGACCAGAGAAACTGTGTTTTGGGGCCCTTCCCAGCCCAGCCATCCAGCAAAAGCAACTTGTCTGCTGAGTAGAGAGAAGCAGGCATCTCTATTTTCTTTAAAACACCTCCCTCTGATACATGACCATCAGGGGAGAGGACAGATTAGCAACATGCATGTGTTTGCTCCTCCAATGACTGTCAAACTCAACCATCATATTTGGAACTCTTTTCCCCCAAAATCTGTACTAAGTCAGCACACCCCCTCCACCATCTCCCTGCCCCATGCTCCAGAGCCAGACTCTCTTAGGCAAAACTGCCTGTACTCTAGAGCACATATACCAGTTCTCTTGACTAAACAAGAAATACTGCCTTAGAAATAAATTATACTATTTGTCACGACACACATGGGAAATACTTACAGCTCTGACTCGCAGAAGGTGTGATATGACAGACTGCAGTTCATCGCTATAGTGTTTTAGCTCAGTAAATCTCCTGGGAGCAGGAAACAGATAGTTCATCATTAGCCATCATGAAAGCAAGCTTTCACAGAATGCAAGATAGAGCCACAACGCTACAGCCAGGGAGACTGAGCCTGGATTATGTTGAGGTGGAATTAGTTGAAGACTCCTAAAGAAGTGACTACAGAGTTTAATTTCCCTGAAGCAAACAACCCAACACTTGCATAACTGCTACTTTTTATGTAAATTTTGAAGGTTCAGAACAATTTAAGAGCTAAATTTTTATGAAATATAAGTAGTTAACTGAAATTACTACATCACTGTGTTGGTTTTTTTTAAAAAATGGGATTTATAAAAGGCAAGCATAAGTGAATACGAAAGCTTCAAATATGTACAAAGCCAAAATCTGCTGAAGTATACGTACTTCTTAATACAAATGTGTTCACATATCCGACCTGCCAAAGATACTTTGCTTTCAAGCTACCATCTAGCCAGTTTTAAGCATAGCTCTTCAGAAGTTCAAGGAAGCATTCACAATTATCACAACGCCTCTAAGGCTAAGCTGTACGATAACCATTACCAGTTATGTACGAAACCCTATTGAGACCTGTACCTGCACAGGAGTCTCACACGGCTAAAAGCCATCAAGTCACTACAGCTTAGCAAGGTACCAGTCAGGTAACCCATCACAAGTGACCACGTGCACACTGCTGGCTTGCCCCTACTGAAGGAAAGAGGCAGTTTATCCATCAGCCCAGTTAAGCCCTGGTGGTAGTCCGAGTTGATACATTTAGCTCATGCTAATCACGAAGCAGAGGCAGCTGCCACAGCTTTGCTAGTGACAGGTAACCAATTAAGCCAGAGCAACAGCCACTTCTGTATACGTAGACCCTCACTACTAAACACAAGTCTAACTCATGACCTACTTTGGTACACAAGAACATACTTCATCCAGATGGGAAGCCAGGAACAGCTTTACCTAAATTACTAAACAATGATCTGAAAATAAATAAGTAACATGGAAGAACACAACTAGAATTCAGGAATGGGAGACTAAGATTAGCCTTCCAGGTTGATGTTCAAGCATAAAAAAGAAACAACTTCACCCCTCCTCCCACCACAGGCACACAGTTAGGCTTTGTATTTCAGAACAGTTTGTACCCAAGAGGTCTTATTGAAATGAGTCAGGTCACTTGGTTTGGGTGATCAAGTACAAAATTCCAGGGTTTTTCATTTAAC
This sequence comes from Haliaeetus leucocephalus, assembly GCF_000737465.1. Taxonomy (NCBI): domain Eukaryota; kingdom Metazoa; phylum Chordata; class Aves; order Accipitriformes; family Accipitridae; genus Haliaeetus; species Haliaeetus leucocephalus. Next base: position 24,330,347 of record NW_010972437.1, read on the forward strand.
ACCTCTTCTTCCCCTGCCAGGAAGTCTTCCGCTAAAATATTCTCCTCCTTAAATTCAGGAAGTAGAAGCTTTATTACTATTTCTAATATTTTTGATCTCCAAGGATCATCTTTTATAAGATTATGACACACACAGGGTTAAAGTACATAAAAAGATTTAAAAGCCAGCAGAGAAACTGTATGGGAAAAATAAATATAGTCATTGATCTGCACAGTGGGGTTTAGAGAGCAATCTCTTCAGTTTACACTTTATAAAATATGCACCAGGGCTGCATGTCAGACAGCTGCAGACACGTACAGTGAAGATATTTGAAATAATTGAACTGAAAACAAAAGATTAAAAAGCATGCCTTCAGCTCAGGAAGACTCCTCTTTCCACTCCAGAAATTTATAATGAAAAGTTTTATTTATCCTGTTTTGTGGCAAGAAAGCTTTTAAGAATGCCATATTGCCTGAAGGCAAGAGTCAGGAACCAAAGAGGACCTTCAGTATCCTGGACTCCAGCAGCAATACATCTTCTCCCCATGCCAATTCCTCCTACATTAAAAAATAAAAGAATAATAAAAAAAATTACTACTTCAGAACTAAGCTGTCTTCTTTTTATTGTCTCAAAAAAGCATAAACCAAAGTGATGCTATTTTTTGCCCATCTTCTGTGAAGGTTGAAAATTTTACAAATATAATTTTTCAGGAAAAACTGTTTTTAAGAGACTGGTGGTGTTGCAGATCAAAGGTTTATTTCTTAAGTATTTACTCAAGTCCTACTCATTGCTCATGTAAAAATATTACATAATTATAAAGTAATTTCCAAACTAAGTTTGGTGAGGCACACAAAGGGATGTTTACTTTCCAGCGCATCGTAACAGTAGAAGTGTGAAACAAGACATAGTTTTGGCACTCAGTAACTGAGGCTTTTTTAAACTAGCACTTTTCACTTGGTTTTACTGGTTCTGCAACCATGGCCAACATGGTCTAGATATTTATTTGAGCTATTAAGTAGAACTTCAGACACAAATGAAGACCAGATCAGGTCACATTTCTGTAGGATCACCACCAGGTTTCTTCTCAAAAGTATCTTTTACAGTAATGGCAAAGAAGAAAATTTCATTTACAGTAGACAGCATTTCAATCTAAGTTATTTACTTTGTGCATTTGACTCAGCAGTACTCCTTCCTACATCAGGGAGGGCAATACCATTTTTTCTGTTTTGTGAAGTAAGATATTACAAGAACAGAACTGTTCACTAAACAACAAGCCACTTGTCCAACTAACCAGACAAAAAAAGGAGACTTACTTTTTTTATTTTATTTTATTCTGCCTTAGGAAAGGATTTAGTGTTTTCTAAAGAAACCTTTCACCAAGAAGAAAGCTACTGTTTTGATAAAGCACAGAAAGAGAACAAGAGGATGGGTGCCATGAGGCCAAATTAAAGAGGTCTGCAGTAGATACAAATTTACCTCCGAGTACCACATTTTTATCACCATATAATTCCACCAATAAAGATATTAATTGCTTCCCACAGAAGGAGGCTGAACTCCTAAAGCAGCATCATTTCAGCTGTTTAAAGCTCCTCACATTGCTCTAAGCTGAAGGGTGCAGCTCAACAGGACTACGACGCAATCCAGACTGGGAGTTGCAGCTATTCTTCACCTGAACCATTCCTGGTCCAGAAACCTGACTGCTGTGTGGAGTGTAGGCTTTCAGATCTTTTGTTTCAGCAAGGTGAGCTTGCTGAACCACTTTACCACCCAGTAACACAAGCACCAAAGGTAATGCAGAGGGGCAAGGCATCAAATTCCTGGCAGCTCAAGCTAAGTGTGCTAGGCAGAGCAAGGCGCTATTCCTCCTGTTAGTGTCACACATGCTATGCTAAAAGGCTCTCCCTGAATTAGAAAAAAGTACAAGTTATGTTCATCAGTTATTTATTTTACAACTTGTACCCAAAAGTTCAATTTGGAAGCTACCTAGCTGGCAGAATACAACTGAAAGCATGTGCCATATCTCTTAAAGTACTGTGAAGTCTCTACTGAGAGATAGATACTCAGGGACTGTTTTTGTTACATGCCTTTCCACATGTTTTCCTCATATTAACTGTTTTCCTGCCTTTTACCAAGTCACTTCTCACAACAGCTTTGCTTTCTGAAACATTAAGTTACCTCGAAAGATAACAGTATATTCCTCATCTCAGCCTTAACCAGCCTTGCCCACCTACACCTATAGGCAGACTACCAGCAAAGTCTCCCTCCCATGAAAGCAGGAAAAGCTAACTCCTACTAGCCACAGACAAAGGTGATGGAGGATGAAGCATTCAAACAAGGGGCCAATTCCACCTGTAACTATCAAGAGAATCGCTGTCTTTCCACCTCATTCGTCAACATTACCTTTTCTATTAAACCGTAAGTAAAAGCTTCCTTGCTGTCACAGAAGGCTGCAAAAGCAAACACAATAAAAAAGGACGGACTGGATCAATTCACAGATAAGTCTACAAAGAGGTTTAAAAAGGTATGTGCCCTCTAACATCCTTAATACAATAACCATAGATGCTAGGGAAGTACGAAGGGAACAGACAACAGAAAGCAGTCAGGCACGTGGATTCTCCCTAAATAGCATCTCTTATTGCCACTATTGGAGAGCAGATGAACCCAGAAGGGTACTTCATACAGGTCTCTGTTGCTTATTGATGGCAAACAGCAACATCTCTTGACTCTATTGCTGCACACTAATGTTTCTAACTATTGCAGAAGTAGAAGCTCTCATTTTACCGTCCTCACATCACCTAGGGTGTGATGAACCTCCCACTACACACACCCTTACACTTCTGACCAGTTTTTTAATCCAGCAGATTGCTCTGGTGCCTATCCCAGAGCCTCCTAAACTGCAACAGAGCTGAACTGACCTCCAGACTTCTAAAAGCATCTGTGAAAATTGGCAGCTTGAACAGAACTATGAACTGCAACACCAGGGTGCACGCATCCAGAATTGTACGCTAGCAAATTTTTGGAAAGACCTACTATCAATCTGTATTCTGTTCACGCTTGGAAAGACTTCTTTGCAAACAAATATTAAGAGGTTCTTTTTCTGGGTCCGTTGGTTTGGGGGGTTTTTTGTCCCTTCCTTTTCATCTAGCTAAAATGAAAGACTCATTTTGCCTGAAGTGATGGCATTCTTCTGAATGTTTCCTGCTCTTAAAAAACATGATTTATCAAACCTTTTCACACTACCTCCTTACTGGGCTTCTGTTAAGATTTGAAGTGCAGAAAGATAATTTTTCTTTTCTGAATTTATTCTAAGGAGATAGAATATTCTGTCATCTGAAGTTACAGTTGTAACTGAAAAAGGGAAAGAGATGGAAGAAGGATGTGGAATCTTACTTGTCTGGGTTTTTCACTCTGAATGTTGCATTAAGAGCTTTTAATCTGGAATCTGCCTGAAAAAAGGGGAAAAAAAGCTTTGTTAATTTAATGCAATTAAATTCCAGTGACAAAAAAATCTCAGCCTTCTGGCAGCACCATCAGAAAAAAATCCTGCCTTCCTGGCGTATTTAAATCTTCAAACATTGAACAAGTTGACATCAGCTGCCCTGCATGTCAGATTTTTTTATTAAAAAAGTCAAGAAACTAAGCTATTTTTGTGAACTAGGAAGTAAACAGCATCCACTAAAATTAAGCTGGTACAATTCAAATCCCACCAAAAAAAAGTCCCTTCTTAAAATGTTACACAAATCATGGAGTTAAGATACACAGCCCTACATTCTTTTTAGATGAAGCAATTAGGTAACATAAGACCATATGGACAAACTATTTTGTATTTTTCAAACCAAATAAAACCAGTGGTAGAGTGACCTCTATATGCTCTTTATTACTAGGAAAAGTTCCCCAGTGAAATCAAAATCTTATATATGGCGTTCCTTTATTTTATTACTTGCTTTACAGAAAATACGTAAATTGTATATCAGAATAGAGCTATTTTTAATACAGTGTTCTTTTCTGTATCATAACATATATAAATCTCTACAGAAGAAAGTTCAATACCTAATTAAAAAGGTAGTTGGCTACTTTACTTTTTGAGATGTTGGTTTACCAATGACTGCAACAGCCGTATGGGATCTCTGTAAGGAGTTTGTAGGGTTTTTTTAGTTTAATTGAAGATTAAACTGTCCAACAGGTATTTACTCTTAATAAGACACCAACACAGATGAGATATCCCAGCCTCATCCACAGAGGTCCCACATCACCACAACTTTTCATTTCTATATGGCATTTTACATACAGCTCACTCAGGGCTCACCTATACTGCACGAAAACTCCAACTCAGGGAAAATGGCTGGAGTTTACTTTTGATCAAAACATTCCTCTTTTAAGTGAAAGAGTAATAAATGAACACATCTTGTGAGGTGTATAGATTTCCTACAGTGTTCTCTTTTAGCTAACGGGCTGTGCAACGACTGTTAGCAGGAAGTTATTTCAGCAGCATTTGTTAGTGCTGGTGTATGACACAGGACTATTTTGTGCACTGTTACAGTCAACGTGGAGCTTGAAGAGCTATTTTGAATTTGACAGTGAAGGGAACACAGTGTTTTCCCAAACCAAGAATGGAGTCCTTCCTTTAGGGCCCTTTCAATAACTTCTACAGATGAGACAGGCACAGTTTGAGACTGTTCCACCTCCCACTGCATCGGGGCTGAGCAGAAAATATCTGTATTTGAGTATGACTGCAAGTTCCTTTCACCTGGAGCCACCTCCATATTTGGAGGACACTTAGGAAAGCATCCAAGTTGAGGGAAAAGCAGTTTCTTTCTTGCAACTAGGATGACAGGTACTTATGGAAATCTTGCTAACTTTAGCTATCCTTCTTCCGATCACTGAATGACCAGTACAAAACATAATCCACAAACCAAAAGGCAAATAAATGAAACGGGCAAGACTAAGACTGACTGATATTGGAAGAAAACAGGTTCATTGTTACTGCTATCTACAGCACTCCTCTAAGAATATCTTGCAAAGGGAAGACAAAGGCAGCATGGGGAAGCATGTCCCAAGATAGCACAAGGAACACAAAACACTGCAGTAACTCCAGCTCCCAGCCCAGGCTTTCTGTTTATTCAGAGTGCTCCATGGGCTTCTACGGCCTTGGATCTCCATTGCTTTATCCCCATGAGTCATTACACAAGCCAGTTAGATTTTAGATCATTGAGATGCACCTACATGTACTCCTCACACATTTTCTAACAGTACAAACACCACCTAGATACGCTGACATTAAATCAGAGTCCTTCCCTGTAAGTAGCCATTTCACAAAATACTGCATTGTTGTTCAAACAGCAGGCACCAAAGCCATTCAAGTTTGTTGGGACAGCATGCACATTCAACAGGTTTACACTTGAAAAGGATCACTTCCTACATTACAGTTACAGGGTAAGTTTTTGCCTTTTGTTACAGACACATGGAGTGCTCTGAAGGAAGAGTTCAGTACACAAGCACTGTCAGGCAGGAACCAAGATCCTGCCAATGCTCAACCGTCTAAGTAAGGTTATTTCCTTCTTGCTGTTAACAGCACAGTAACTCCCACACACCACTTTTGAGCATTTGCACCACACAGTTATGCTGTTAGATAAACGTCTGTCCAGTCTTAAACTTGATTTAAGACTAATACACACAAGCCTTTTTAGAGATGAACTCCCCATCAAATGAGGTACAGTCAAGGAGTTTTCAGATAGTTAATTCCTACTATGATCCTATAATCATTTAAGTAAACTAAAGAGAGAGGGGAATTTTCTCCTTCCTAAAGGAAGGGTTAAAATCCCAAGTGACAAATCCCTTAAAGAATAAAATTAAGTGCTGGAGGTGGGAGGGAAGGAAGGCATAATTTAATGATAAAGTTGGCAGAGTAAGCAAAGTTTCCAACATCAACATTCAACTATAACATGCTACACTGCATTAATGCCTAATTTAAAGTTTAGTTAGCCTGGTTCAAACCCTTTGAGACAAAAGACACATCCTGCTTTAATGCATCAGCAGCAGAGACAGCAGCAGCACATAAACCAGTGGTCTGATTCTAATCTAAGACATGTAGTGAATAGAGGTTTATCCTCCAGTGTAGTGCTAAATAACCTCCAATCCTGAGGGGTTTATACTTCAGATGTTGAATAAAGGAAAGATGCTTTTTCCCAGGCTTTTGCAAAAAGTTGTTTTTCTTTCCTAAGGAAACAGGGACTGTAAAAGGGAAACTATACATACAATCAAATCTAGAAGGAAAACAGGAATCGCTCATCTCTCATTTAATCTACAATATGGTTTCAGCTAGGCAAATATTCTCAGCATTCTGCTATGAGTTTTCGTCCATACACACACCACTGTGTGCACTCCTGAACATACCCTGCCAGTACAAACTTTCTGAACTCCTATGAGCGTAGGCTGAAATAAAGATGCGTTGACTAGGAAAACACAGCTTGAGAGTTTTACATTTTTTGCATTATGAATACAAGCAATATGCAAGCCCTACCATGATGGAAGAGAATTATTGTCAACTTAAGTTATCAACATTAAGTGTCAGTATTAAAGCCCCTTGGGCATTGAGGATAAGAGAACCAGTGATTTTCTTTAGCTCTCGCTATTCAGAGTAATTCTTCATAATCCACCTAGTTTTCAGTTGTGATTTCATGAGAGTTGCTCATGTTACAATGAAACAAAAGCTCAGTATTTGTCTCCATATAGTAACTTTTCCAGGCATAGCCCAGCAATCTATCAGCTTCTCACAGATTCTTGTCCTGCACAGACCCATGACCTTTGATCATTTATTCCTGCAAGTCTTCCACCAGTTTACCCAGCCATAAACTCACTGTTCTCAGTGGGGATAGTGCTACTTCAAGACACATTGTTAAACAGTTAGGGGCCACCAAATCCATCTGCCTTAGTCCCTTTCAGCAACTTATCCTTGTAGAGAAGTCCTACAGTTCAGACCCCTTTGCTTGCCTTTTCTTTTTTTGACACCTTGCACCTCTTACCAGGCTAAATCTGACACCCATCTTTAAAACGATGCTAAACTAACATCATACGTAAGTATTGCTATGGGCTCAAGTTCATTAGTTTTAAAGCTTATAAGGATCATAATTCCACATTACTACCAGAATTACAAGGTTAAGCATCAAACACAGGCACACATTAACAAGCCTGCTAGAGAACTTAACAACTGAAGTCTCACCTATTATAGGCTAAGAACACCACTGGTTTTTGTAGTTACAAGTATACATAAAGCAATGCCTTTAACTCATTCTAACAGCAAAAAGTCTTTCATAAATAGCCTAAAACAAGTTTCCTGGAGTATTTCTGTGTCACAGCAGTCATGAGACAAACAATTACAGTAATTACCTTTAGCTGAAATCCAGTCTCATTCACCATTTCCTTCCATCCACCCTCCTAAAAATACCAGAAAAGAATGTTCAGTCAGAGTGATTTAAGAGTGCCACAACTTTTGCAAGTCCCTGTATCAGTCCCTGTATCAGAAGAGCTTTTCCAGTAAGCCTGGGGCTGCCTCAGCTACCTTCCCCATGTCTTTTCAAGAATGTGGGTTAAGAATAACATGTCATTATGTTGTGCTTACACACTAACCTCCCCCCAAAAACTCTCTCCTCTTCACTACTCAATTACCTCATTCTATCAACTGGGGGCTGGAGCCGCACAGCTCTGTCTAAAGAAGTAGCTCAGCTCTTTAGAAAGAAGGGTAGTTATCACCTATTAGCTATTAGATTATCAGCAGCTCCAAGGACCTTTGCAGCTTGAGGCAAAGAGCAAACAGAGAACATACAGGTGACAACTGTGTACAGCACACATGCAATCACCTCGTTTATGTGTAGAGGTTGGTTGTCCACTGTTTTCAGTTTCCATACACTGGTTCCTCTACATACTATACTGTGCTGCAGTAAATATATCTGCTCAGTCTGCTGTTTGGGAATCTCTCATCAAAGCACAGAAAAAAAACCCACATCCAACATCTCCTGAAGTTGAAAACTGCAGAATGCAAAGCTTTAGCTGACAATTGGATCACAACTTCTGCGGTAATATATTGTACTGGTTTTGGACCATGACACATATGAATGGATCATGATTCAAACCGCAAAGCTAAAGAAATGGATATCCAAAAAGTGAATTGGAAGCCAGTACTGTCTCTGCAGCCAGCAGTATAGCATGCTAACTATTTCAGCTTTAGTCCTAGGGAAACTTTCCCAACATGCTGTTCCAAAGAGGTAGAAATTCTCTCTTAGGAGCCTTAAAACTAGACTGGAAAAAAGTCATAAGGTACATTAGAAGGCCAATTGTACAACTGCAGTGAGCTGTTAAGATTTTAGATGGACAAGCCTTTTCCACCTCAAGTTTATTCACGTTGTCTATCCTTCTTCTAGACACAGAACAAGCTATGGGTCAGTGGGAGGGAAGAAGAGCAAAAGAACATTATCTTAAATAATCACTAAAGAATGTATTTAGAAAGGACATCACTTTACTATACCTGCGTTAAAAATGAATAAAAGATTTTGTCTTGGCAAAGAACAGGATGTGAAGCCACACGTAACAAGAAGTTTTCCAAACCGATTCTTCTTCTTTCCACAAAATCTGGATCCATATTATCTGCTGATAGCTTATGCCAAACAAAGTCAGCCTATTTAAACAGAAGAATGTTAATAGTAAACAAATAACAAACAATACAAAGCAAGCCACAGCCTCAGCTTCCTTACCCTTTTTTCTGGCAAAGGTGGAACAACAATATGTGGATAGGTAACTGACAAATAATTCCTCAACAACTCAAATTCACTGTAACGTCGCCATAAGGAGTCCACTGGGGCACACTGTCCCTCACTCTGGGACTCAACAGCTCTGAAAAATAAAACAGCAAATTTGAGCATTAGTAAGCTATTGCCTTCTCCCTCATACCATCAGTACAATTATAGCAAAGGCCCTAAAGTTACTGCATAACTTGCCCATAATCTAAAGTAACCTTAATTAATTCCATGTCTACACATTTCATTTAAAAATATTTATAATTTCTGCCTGACTGTACTCAAATTTTTTAGGAACACAGGAAAAGTCAACACATTTTCATCACACCACAAACAAACAGGTAGGTCACAGTCAAGTCAATAGTCACACAAGTGACTTAGTTCACATCGCTACAGAATTAGACATATTTCGCTTGGAACAATGTTGGGCTGCAAGCCAGCACAATTTCATGAGCAGCTGAAGGATACAGAATATTACAAGAAGGAATTTACTATTCAATGGGAGAGTCTTCACTTCAGAGGATAAAAATTGTCTTGCCTGCAACAGCTAGAATAGTTAAAAATATAACTTGAAAAATATTAAGAAATTTTAAAGGATATTTTTAGAAAAATGTAGCAAGTTTCAAAGCACTTCAATTTTTTTTGTTCAAAGTGATATCTTTTTATATTTAAGGACTAAGGATATGTAGTTTAACAAACTAGCTAAAGATAGGGTAAGCAGGTACAAAATTGATGCAACTGAAAAATTTGTTGAAAACTTAAAGCCAACATCACCTAGCAAGGGCTTAAAGGATTTTATGTTACTATAAAAGGAGAAATCATGGAATATTATAGGATTGAAAAGTAACATAAAAACTTGAAAAAAGTCATCCTTCACACAAGACATTTAAAGCAACAGAAATACTGTGCAATATCATAAAATAAGCATCAGGTCACTAACACTTCTTGGTAGTTAGCATATGCCAGAATAAACACAGAGAGAGAATTCATATGAGGCACTTAACAGAAACCAGCGATGTCTATGTCTACCTTAGTTCTTATATTAAGTGACTAATTAGCACACAAAGCACTAGCATAAACCTACATGAAACAGTATTAACTATGTTATGAGATTATCACAGATTAGTTGAGGTTGGAAGGGACCTCTGCACATCTGTAGTCCAACTCCCTTGCTCAAAGCAGGTTGCTCAGAGCCACACCCAGAGCTGCTGCCTCTTGTCCTCTTCTGTGCATCACAGAAAGAGCCTGACTGCATCTTCTTTACCTCCCCCACCAGGTATTGATACACATTGCTAAGATACCCTGCGCTGACTCTTTCAGAGGCTGCACAACCCCATTCCTCAGCCTCTGTTTGCACATCAGACACTCCAAGCCTGTAATCATCTTCATGGCCCTTCACTGGACTTGATTCAGTATGTCCACATCCTTCTTGTACCGGGGAGCCCAGAAATGGGCATAGTAAGGTATGAACTACAAGTACTTACTCATATGGTACTCAGCAGAACAGGGGACTACATTATTTCTTCCAGCAGAATTCAGGCTATACAGTTCTTGAACTCACAAGAGCTTTCTGGAGTAAAGGTTTAAAAACATCTAAATAGCACATAAATTATTGATTTTTTTAAGCTATTCTTAACCTACAAGGTTGGATTTCTAATGACCTTACTAAAAAAAAAATAACCCAATCCTGCTCCAGAGCAGCCCAAATTATTTGATGCATTTAAACAAAATACAAGAAGCTTTTGTCATCCATTTCTGAACTCTCATTAGAGAGGAGCAGCCTTCCTACAGCCTCGTTTAAATAAATAAATAAATAAAAGAGCATGGTTTCATCTTGAGGTTGAAGTAATGTAATACAGAATTATGCAAAAGGAACTTTAAATGAGTAAGGCAGAACATTTTCTCTGTATCTATCCTTGCCTTGTGGAAAGGACATTTATGCCAGGTGACTGAATTTGTAGGAAAAAAAAAATTCACAAGGAAGAACAAAAAAAGGACGTATTCATAAGCATTCACCACAAACTGCTGCAGATTAAAACTGTTTGAGACTGACTTAATAAAACAAGGTGAGCACACTGCTGACAGCCACCGAATTGCACTGCCAACATCCCACAGAATTCTTCCCTGTTAGAGTATTTCAATTCAACGAAGTTGCAACTGCAACCACAGAGTTTTGAAGAGGGTAAGCTCAGTTTGACAGGCTATGCAGCATTCCTCTCTACACAAACTTTGCACAATTTAAACATTTCAAGAACACTTCAGCTAAAAGCAGGTATCTAGTGATTGTACTATTGCTGAGTTGGAGGTAAATTTAAATAGATAAAGAATTAAGCTACTATGCCCCCAGAAGATAAGTTGTTTAGTTGACAGCTGAAGGCACAAACCTCACTTTCCTAGAAGAGAAACTCCCAGCAGGGTTTGGTAAACAATCTGGCCATTCAAGACACTCACACAAAAAGTACTTCAGAATTAGGGATTCTTTTAATCTCCAGCTTCAGCAGCTATCAACCAGTTGCACTGACCTACACCACAGGTTTCAAGAGTACTACTTCTGCATGGGTTATTATCAACCCTTAAGCAAGACTGCCACCATCAATACATTATAGATTATGTGGACCCTGTCTGAGAACATACTGCACAAGCAAACATGAACAGGGAGATGAGAAAAACACAGGCCAGAGCTGCACTGAGAATTCAGTCACATCCCAGGAGGACCCATCTGTGCTGCAGATATAGATGCTGCTGTGCCAGCAGGAAGGCACCAGAGACTCACCTAGAGCTAGGCAGACACATTGCACAGAGTGAAGAACACTGCAGCCACACTTACTCTAAAGGCAGGAAGATTACAGATTCAGATCTCAGATCTGGAACAAGGAGTTCTCCGTAATATAATGGATGTTCTAACAGACAAGAAAGAGAGCAAGGAAAAAAACACTGCAGGATACATTTGGTCCATTGCTATTAAATGTCTCCATCACTCCTATGCATAACCACTTCCTGGACACAGCAAATCCAACACTGGGATTGGCACATGAGTTGTGTTTAACTAGCTCTTCTTTCCAGTTTTGATTTTTCTGTAACAGGAGAGTTTCATTATTCATATTTTTTTTTAAAAATTTAACTGAAGTTTAAGACTGAATGCATCACCTCATAACTAGAGGCAGGCTAGGTGTGCACACACTACTGACAGTTTATGGCAGCCCAACACATTTCAGAGTTACAGAGGCTTAAGAAGTTACCACCAAAGGTAAACTGCAAGAACAGTTCACTTCATTTTCTAAATATCATTCTTACTTTTCTTGTCAATATGAGCCCCTAAGGAAAAGTACTGCTAGCCACAATTATTTTTCATCTCCACTTAACTTATTCTATGCGCTTACACTGCCATGGGCAACTTCAAATATAAAGTTTTCAACCTCCTGAATATGAATTATTTAGAAAAGTTCATTTGGCTGTTTCATTTCAACACAGTGTGTACTTAAGTGTGTCTTCTGCCTCTAACCCAATCAATTCCCAATGAAATGCAAGTCTGATTGTGTATTTATCACTTTCTCAATAACCTATAACAACAATGAGGTCAGCACAGAGAAGGATGAAAAGGAGTTTATCTTTCAAGGAAGTTTCTGATCCAGACATTCCTACTCCACTTTCAAGTGCACTTCAGTAGAAATACAACTTCACAAGATGTTAGAAAAGAACTATCCCAAATTTTGGTAGTATGCATTTGTAAGTGGCCTCAATATAGCACACTCATACCAAATACAATTACAGTAATATACATTAGTAGTATAAAGTTAGGTAGCTTGTCTTCCACAGTTGATCTGCCTTAACTCATCCTGCTCTCGCCTGCCATTCCTGCACACACCCATTTTTGCCTAGTCGGCTTTATCATGTAAAAGTTGATCTGTATTTTTCTTAGAACTCCCAATTCCTGCAATCAAGGGAGTCACATTATCATTTAGTAAGTTTCAACAGTTTTACCACCACAGGTGTGAGAAAAGAACTAAAGAGTAGCGCTCTGCTACAAACTAACAGGAGAAAAAGAAATGAAATCAAGAAGCATGTCTTTATAAATTTAAAAGTGACTTCACAGATTCAAGTCTGTTTGGGGAACTAAATATACTCTACTTCCGTAGTACAGATTACAGGTTAGAAGAGAACTTACATTTGACATTCCTATCCTACAAATATTGAAGGAAGGCAAATACACCAATAGGATCATCACATATTTTAATAGTGTAGCAGTCCATTTATCATTTGTAAGGGTTCAGGTCAACACACCATCAGTAAGCTGTCATTGTAAGAGATCACAACCTTCTGACAAAAGAACATTCCAGTGTAAATTATGCTCTTAATGCTTCATGACTGTTTTGCAGAATTAATTATAAACTAGAAGCAGCAAAGACCATGTGGAGCCTTAACTGTGCAAAAGATTTCTCAACATGCCTGCTATATCAGCTTTGTATTTGTCGGAATTAACAAGAACACATCAGTTATTTAAAAAACAATCATCAGAGTAGTAACATCTCAGTCCACACACACAAATATCAAGCAGAAAATTAAATAGGAACCAAAATTTTGAAAGGTCATCTACGAACGTAGCACTTCAGCAGGGAAGGACCACAGCTTTATAGAGAAGCCTAGTCCTACAGCAGAACAAAGCACTACTACTCCACAAAGGAGATACAGGCACCCTGTTACTTGAAGTTTTACATCCACAAGGGGCCTCAAGAACTGAAGGCGGAAGGAAGCAGACTGCCATACCAGATCATGCCACTCACCTCATCTTCCCTGCCCACACTGAAGAAACTAAGGAAGTTTGCTAGATCTAAAGCCTACTGTCAATTTATTCTGACAAAGCAGATCTGCAGACAACAGGCTAGGCTTCCCTAAGTCTAAGTTAATCAAGCTTTACAACCCTTATAAAGGACACACAAGCCTCACATTATACCCTGAAGAAAAAGGTTAAATTACTACTAGAGAATCTTGAAGGTCAAACCTGCCTGCATAGTTTGTTCTTTTTTAAACAGATGGCATCTGACACAACCTCCTCAACATAGTCTGTGTTAAGCAGCCTGATGTTATTTCTCTTCTCAGATCACACTTACTTCTTTTATTCTAACATACATTTATTCTCACTGTCTTAGAGAGACAGTGCTGCCTTTTTTGGTTGTAGTTGTTGTTTTTAATCTTTATATAACACAGTTCTTGTTTGGGGTGAAAAGCAGTTAAGAGACAACAGGTAAAGGGAGCAAATGGGACAGCAAAACAGGTAGATAGACATTTGTCCAGAGAAATGCCTGGATGTTCTTCCTTGCCCAACATCCCATTGCAAAAAGCTGAACCCTAAAAGTTGCACCTCAGCAAGAGTCTGCCACCACACTGTCCCTTCTCTGCAGGACGGAAATCCCTGCTGCCTCTGCCACTAGCAGCACCTGCTCTGGTCATTTTTTTCAACAGGCTGTGAAACTTCAGTTTAGTGACTTTTAGTGACCAGAAGGGGAAGACATTTCAGGAGGGCAGCTGTGCAGCACCCAGCAAAGAAGCTATGCTTTTTAAATTAACCCACTCAAATAAATTTAAGACACATTTCAAAATTATTAATACTAGTTTAAGATTCCCCCTTACGCTCAGGCAAAAGTAAAAGCAGCCAGATTCTGCTCTTTAGAGCACACAATGCTGCCGAGTTGGGTAAAGGAGGGGAGCAGCAAAATTCTTTGCAAAGCTGTGGTGGGAAAGTACTATACAGCCCTCAATTATAAGCCTGCATCCACACCACTGCCTTTTAAACGAGGTAATAAGAGTTTGAAACTGCATGGATGGATTTGGGACAGGCAAGCAAGATGAGAGAAATAATTTTTTTTAATCACACCAAAAGTGTCTCCACCTGGTTACATATGAGACCATAAAATATCACCAATTACAAGAGCATTTCTCCCCAGGAACCCCGTTCCAGAAAGGAAGTAGAAATCCACAAAGGTACTCATTACACTTAATACCTTCATTACCATCTAATTTTTTAGACCACATTATGAAGTCCACCATTAAATGCAAGTACTGCAGACCAGTTTCAATTAAGATTATAATCACTTGTTGACATTCAGTCAAACTTCTCAATTTATTTTGGTTTTAAAAACACAATATAATACTTGTACAGTCTTCAGGCAGGAAAACCATATGTTTCCCCTCTAAGTACAGTTTTAACAATGCAAGTTATTCATTGAATGAACCAACTCGCCTGAAAAAAAATTAAAAGACAAAATTGAAACCTTCAGCTTTTAGGTTCATAACTGATGTTATCATAAGTGATTAGAACATTACATTACACCAAAAGTCATGTTCATTTGCCTTAATTCAAAGTGCCAATGTGAAAACTTTAGTCCACCTAATTAACCTCTTCCCATTTCCCATTTAAAACTAATTATCTTAAATGAGCCATTAAACAATTCTCAATGCAGTAAAAAGAGGAATGGCTGCAAAATATTAAATCAGACGAGAAGGAAATACATTGGTTTATTTCCTTGTAAAAACAATCACCTCTTCAATCGCAGAAGCAGTTAACTTTGCTTTCAGCCTTTGACCTTCCAGTGTACAAGAAGTGACAATTCCACTCTCCTACAGCGGACAACGTTCACTCTCCATTTTAGAGGGCTGAGAAACTTTTTCCATTAGATATTTGGAAATGGTCTCTGTATCTAGGCCTCTCAACAGACAGAAGAGCAATCATTATAGATCAACTACGTGCTTTGTAAGACACCAGAAGTTACCTGACAAGCTGTATGATATGAGGAAGAGGCAGTTCTCTTGCCAGAGGATTTTTCACAGCCAGGTGATATTTTTTTAAATTTTTTTTTTTTAAATACTGTCACGCAGTTTGCTGTATTTAACTAAAATAGACATCTACTAGCCAGTTTAATGATTCATAGTATCAATTAAGTAAAAGTCAGCAGTAAAGTAAGCTTTCACCTCCTCCATCTTATTTCACCTCCTGACTCTCCCCTGTTTAAAGCTCTTGCCGAATTCAGACTTTCTTCTTTTTTCCCCTTGTACCTCCTTTGGACGGAGCAGACAAGTCTTCCTGACTCTCAGTGACCAAAATCCGCATTTTGTTGTTTTATCAGAAGAAAACATACCTCTGCAGGCATTCATTCTGTGCCTCTCCCCAGGAAATGCACGCCTGGGCTCTTCAGCTAGCCCAACATGGAACAGGAGACTTTGGGAAAGGAACTCAAACAAATCGTAACAAAGGAAAAACTCCTGAAGTCCCATGGTGCAGCACTGCTACCACTGAACTGTGACCTGGCTGGCTACTGATTTCCAAGTTCATTTCTCTCACAGAAACTCTCTTTAAAAGTCCTTACGCTTTGGATGGGCAATCCAAGCTCTTAAGGGAGAAGCAGGTATCACTCATGTCACAATTTAACTAATGGAAAACTTTCCAAATCCTGAAAGCAGAAATAAGATTAGGAACTTCTCCAGCCATACTGGGGGAATAACAAGGAAATATACTGAGCCACCCTGTCAAATTACTTCAAAAGGAAGGAAAGACTAGTAGGGCTGGAAACCAGGGATGCTGCTATTAAGTAGTCAGCTACAAGGCTGCGTTGTAGGTTGTGTTACTTTTTCCTAAAGCCACATTAAAAAAAACCAACACCCAAATAACACACTCTAGTCATCATACTGTGTGACCAGGACCACCAGGCTAGGGACCTGAAAGTCAGCAGGGACAGAAGCAAAGTTAACTAAATAGAAGTGTCCTACTACTACAGAAGAAATATTTTACTTCAAAGAAAAACAGGAAAAAAAGGTATCCCTGTAGGTACTATAATTAAAAGTCCATCAACACAGAGCACATAGAGGTGCTCTGCATTCTGATTAACTTTCAGTTCTGTCATGAAAAACAAAGGGTACAAGAACAGGAGTCAAATTTGGAGTTTTATACTATCTCAGTTCTTGTAGTTTCATGCAGACTCTAGTATAAGACACAGCTGCTTAAATTTCTAACAAGTAAGCAAGTCTGAATTTAAGTGAGGTCCTGGATATTTGCAATTTCCCTTACAGAAAGCAAGTGATACACTGAGCACCTGCATCTCAAGAAGTATTTAGCTACACATCTTAATTATAAGAATTTGTACTTGCCTTAATGCCATTTCCCACAAAGAGGTGAATGCGTTCCTCTGTTCTCACAGGGAGAACATAAAAACTAAGTTATTTTTAAATAACAGTATAGTTCAATGGAAACTGTGAAACAAACTGACTTCGAGACTAATTGAACAGAAATAACTAATTGAACAGAAATAGCTCACCACAAATCTAATTAGCTAATGCAGAAAGAGGATGCTTTCAGGAAGCACGACCCTTGGAATTTGCTGAGGCTCTGCAGTCTACAGTAGTGGAATTTGTTTTGTCTCAAAGAAACAGATCTACATCAAGGTATAATATCACTTAAAAAAAAAGAATCAACAAAAGTCACATGAAAATGTGAGAATAGTAATAAATTCATTTTGAAAAGAAAAAGGAAGCAATGCCATCACTTGCATTTTGAGAACAGTTTCACCAGCACCAGTGGAACTAACATGTTAAAAGTTTAGGTACTCGGCTCCTGTTCTGTAACAAATACACAGTCGTTGTAATTGCATCCATCTTGTGTCTCTTATTCACCCAGATGCAATTCCTCAATTCAAACTGAAATTAAATCCTAGATAGCAGTAATGGCAGAACCCCAGTTCACATAAACCTAATGCAACTATTATTAAGCGGTCTTCCTTTTATATTACTATAAACTGAGTTTTATTCTTCAGCTACAAAATATCCTATTACCCACAGACAAATTGCTGTGAAGCCCACCTACAGCTACAGGCTCAGCAGGAAGCACATTTAATAGCCACCAATTATATTTATGCAAGAAATTTTGCTTTCTCAGCAAAAGGAATAGAGAACCTATTTTATTAGAGATGTGACAAACCCACATTTTCAATAGTTCTGTGACAAACATGTAATTGGTCTTGGTATTTGCTGACCACAGAATAAAATAAATCTTAATGAAAGAAAGCAATCTGGGCAGCAAAATACAGTTTTGCCACTATGAAAGAACCACTGGGAAAGACCAGCAGGAGCGAGTCTGAAGTAACGTAAGGATGACTGGGAAAGGAGATGCAGTCAGCATGTTCTGGGGCTGCATAAAGATGCCCCCAGAGTACACTTCACATCACAGTTAGACACCCATGATTCCGATTTTCTTCTCTTTTCCTTCAGAAATATCATTAAAAGAAAAATAACATTACTTATGTGAGAAGATGTGAGCTTTAATATCAATAAACTGTGAAAGTATTTTTTTTAAACATCTGAGCAACTGCCAAAGAGCTACAATATTTGAAAAATATAATGTACGTCTATTTTGGATTTTATTCTTAAAGCTTAGCAAAAATATAGTAAATGTATCCCAGCAGGCCTGCAGTCAGCGTGATTGGTGTGTACCTTCAACAATTAAACAAGCCAAGAAGCCTCTTAACCAGTAACTAGAAGACCTATGTGACAGTATTACAATTTGAACTCTTCAGAGCCTTTGCAAAATGCAACTGCTTTGTTTCAGAAGGTTTTATCTATACAGCAGATCATTCCCAAGGCAAGGCCCAAAGGTTAAAACTGTTCATATAAAAAAAAGAGAGACACAAAACTCCTAATAAAGTCTAATTTTGAAATTCTTGCTTCAGCTGAGTAACATGATCCTGCATAACAGGAATCATCTGTGACTGTTTCGGAAGTAACAATAAGTTAGAAGATATTTTAAAGCTTTGTTCACTACTCAATACTTAAAATTGCAAGTTGACTTTGTGGTATCGAGCGTGTTTACCATATTTGTATTATTAATCTTGTTAACACAAGAAGATTGAAGGCAGTTAGTTCTCCAGTGAAAGTTCAAGCTAGTATGAAGGAAGGAAATAGTTAATTAACCCTAACCCTCAGAGCATCTACAAGGAGTATGTGGTGATCAGATCAAGCAAAACACTTCAAATACTAGTGGAGCAGTAAATTTTGACCACGTGATATAAGTCATGAGACTTCTTTATATTCTTGTGATCTCAAACAAGCCTAACCATTACTTTAGACCTCAGTGCACAACCTCTGTTACACACAAGCTGCACATACGCTCTCATATATATGTATATGAATTTATCCAACCCATGTCTAAGAAACAACCAAGCAGTTGTTGACACCATATTAAAGCAACATCTTTCAAGCATACATTTTTTCCACCTAGCTCCAAATGAAGAACTACAGTACACAGTTACACAACACCAGCATTAGTACCGAACTGGAGATCAGATGCCAAGTTTTCACAGGAAAAGATCCTCCAGGGTAGGTTGATAACTGCATAACAAATCACAAACCAGCTAAATCCTCTCATCAACTGTACCTGAATATTTTTAGGCGTGGAAGGAGAGAGAATCTGTTTAGAATGGCACCTCCACATACTCTGAGAGTGAGCTCTCATCACCCACCTTGTCTCAATGAGGTAAGCAGTGTATGTTTCTTGTATGTTCATGGCATTTCTCCCAGTCCGTTTTTCAGCTTCCGAAACAGTGATTTCCATTTTTTTTGCCAAACAGTCTTCCATCTTTTCAGAGGAGGAAAATAAAAATTCATGTAACATTAGCCATGCAGGGCAAAGGCTACTACTAGCCCTGCCCTCCCTTCTCCCACACCACATTCATTCAAGTAAGATGGCTCTCTATAGGATAAAGGCTTTGGCAGGGTTTCATTTTATACCTATGTTCTGTATCACATTTGTAAATGAAAACAGAAAACCTGCTTTGGGGGAAAAAAACCCCAAAGTCAACAAACAGACAACTTGGGATACCAAAAGCTATCATGAGCTGGGAAGATACAGAAAAAGACAAATACTTTTTCTTACAGGTAACAAAGTAACTTTTTTTGAAAACAAACAAGCCAACCCTAGTACTTTCTACCCACGCGCTTCCCAATTACTGGTGAATTCCTCCTCAGGACACCTGGGACACACGTAATCACCTCTCCCCTTCCACAGGAAACAGAATACATCCGGACAGAGATGTTTTTCTTTTAATCTCTCACATGCCCACCCTGGAAAGGCACAGCCGAATTGAGCAGGGAGGGGGATTTATTTGTGAAATTAAGGGGGAGGCAAACTGAGAAGATAACTAATAACAATAAATAAAAATAACAATCTGGCACTAGGGACGAGGGCAGACGGTGCACAAAGCTCCCTGACACCGGCCACGATGGGGCTGGAAGGAGAACCCCGCAGCTCGGAGGGTCGGGCTGCACAGCCTCAGCCTCGGCCCCGCGCAGGGGCTCGACCCCGGGCAGGCAGAGGGAGGGCTCGTCCCACCTGTAGCCCCTTCCCGCCGCGGCGAGCAGCGCTGGGCTACCG
>NW_010972437.1:24350537-24378266 GCF_000737465.1 Haliaeetus leucocephalus
GAGGGGCTGTGGCGAGGCGGGCTGAGGCGAGGCGGAGCCCGCCGGCCCTCGGCCTTCCTTCCCCGGCCCTCCGCTGCCGCCCGCCTCACCGATCGTCTCGATCTAAGCCCTTTCTAGGCTGCTGGCGTCCTGCCCGCCTTTCTGCCAAAACCTGCCTCGCTGGGTACCCGGCGGCGGGCACCTCTTCGTGGACAGGGGGGTGAAGATGTGCTCCGCTCGCCCAAAAGCCAGGCATCGTCAGGCTCCTGTCCGGGAGAGGGACGGAGCTCCGCCGTCCCCCGGGCGCTCATCCTCACCCATACACTCGTAAATGTTGATGTCTAGGGTTCATTTTTGTTGTTGTTCCTCTCGGCGCTCGGGTCACCGAAGAGGTTCTGATGCGCCCGTGCCGCGTCTCATCTTTCGTCCGTAGCAGGACAACTTGTCATTTTGTTTTATGGAGTCTCTTTCAGCAGCTATTAACTTTCCCACAGGGTGTTTGCTAACACTAGGCAGCTCGGGTTATTTTTTTAAAGGCCGCCAGCCCGTTATTTCGCCACTCTCAGTCCTGTACAAGCAGCAAAGGACTCGGTCATGCTGTGTTGGCGTTTACTTACCCTCCCGTCGGCTCCCTCCCGGCAGCGGTGCGAGGTCCAGAAGGGCGTTCTCCTGCCCGCCATCTCTGACGGCTAACCCCGAAGCGTGTCCCGTCCCGTCGCACTTCCCCGGGAGGTACCTGAATAGTTAAAATCCCCCGAGTTCAGCTCTGGGGAAGCCTCTGTAGTTTATTTAATAAAAGCCCCAGCTGTCTCGTCTCTTCTCATTGAGTAGGAACAAACCCTACTGTGCATTTCTGTGATTCCTATGCCGTCTTTTTGGAGAGGCGTTCAGCAAGTCTGCCCCACAGCTCCTACTGAACATCAGTTCATATATCACACACACACACACACACACTATATATATGCGCCTTCATTATCGCAGCCTTTGGATTTATTCCCTCACGACCCCCCGTGGTGCCCACGCAGTCCTTGTGGGCCCAGCAAACTGGACGGAGAGGTTCTTCCTATTTATTCCTTGTACTCCAGACATCATTTCGGACACTCAGGAGCAGCCCCATTGTTCTCTGGTTTACATATCACATCACTCCCTTGAGATTTCCTATTTTTGCACCACATTCATGTCCTTTGATTCAAGCAGTACATTTTTTGTTATTCTCATGTAGCTTTTTTTTCTTTTCCTGCCCTTTTCAAACCCTGGTTAAAGGCCACCTCAGGGGATTAAAGAGATGATATTACAGGTTTCTTTGCTTTCTTCTGCTTTGAGTAGGAAACGATTTTTCTGGTGTTGACCAGAGCTGAATTTGCATGCATTTTTCATCCAAAAATTAATCTTTTTCTTTCAACAACAATTAAAATAAATCTCAAAATCCCCTTTGAAGACCCCGTGAATTAATATTTGGCGTCTGGTTTCTATTCTGTTGTCTTCAATGTTTATTCAACTTTTTCCTCAGATTGTTTGAACTGATACCTCAAGTCCCTCCTTTCCCACCCCTCCACCACTGTAGCTGGATGGAGTTTCCCAAGCTTTTCCACAAAAGGCTTTCCTAGAACAAAAGTTTTTTACAAGTATGTGAACTGTGATTTGTCCTCTGAATAGGACTGATTTAAGATTTGTTTTCTAAACCTGAAGTCCAGTTTAGATGTAAAAGCATGATTGCACACTGTAAGACAAAGTCTGTTTTCCATTAGGGTATGGTTTCCTTATGTTTACTCAAGATGTACATTAAGATACATACCTTGTATCAATTACACTTGCATTTGCAGGATGTGCATACTGAAATTTTTCTGATCCATATCAGTGATATAATGGAAATATTTATGTGAAACTCATGCAGGATATCATACTTTGTATTAAATATTTTTATTACGGAAACAACATTATCAATAGCGTACAGTAATATTTTGCAGGTCTAACATTCAGTCATTTCAAAAACTATTTTCAGCTTTGAATTTTCTTAATACTACTAAGGGATGTGGAGAAGAGTTAAAACACTAGGTATGTAGGAGGAGGATAATGACAGAAGTGCCCAAATCAAGATGACCAACAGCCTGGGTAGCCCTCACGTACATTATAGCCTGGGGGGCTTTAGAGGAGAGTGTGAGATATCCTGACAAACTAGTGTGCAAGGAAGAAGTCTTCGATAAGCACCAGTCTCCAACAAAGTGCTCTTCCTGAGCCACATTTCCCCACCTCAGCCTGCAAAGTGATCTAACAGTATTTTCTCACGGCAAAGTGGTCCCAGCACAGCACTGCTTTCAGGAGTACTGCCAGGACTCGCGCTACTTTCGTGTTTCCCCCCCAGCTAGGCACAACCACTAGTGCAGTCAGGCTCTCTTTGAACCCCCTCTTGTCAGGAGGTGAGTCTGATTTCCTGCAGGTTACTCCAACCAGGACACTCTCCTGCTCTTCACTAGGCAGCATGGCCCTTGTTCTTCAACCATAAGAAAGCAAGCTCAACTCAACCTGCTACCTACAAGTCCCTTCAGTCTCTGAAGCTGTCATCAGAGAGGTGGATATTCTCAAAACCAACCTTTTCACATCAAAGGGCTATTGACTTCCTTACCAGAGAGTTACAATTCTTACAGGAGAGAAAGCAATACCCCAAGTTCACCAAACACGGATGCTCCTTTTTGCAAGTTTTAGTATGCTTTCTCTAAGGCATGACACCATACGCAGAAGCAGCAGACTGCCTCATTGCTCTCCCCTCAGCTGTTCCTGACTCCCGGCAGTCTCTGGCAAACAGGGACCCCATCTTTTTCTAGCCTGTAAGTCCATTCTTTTTAATCCTACTGGTACTTGGGATAAACTGCATTTTGACTGAAGAAAGCTAAGCAAGGTATATTACCTTATAACTAGCTCCCTGATGCTTTTTGTAAGGTTATGTGTGTTACCTTTCCTGCTTGGATCTTTTGACAGCCTGTTCTAGCAAATAACACACCTTAAACAAAAAATACATGCCATCTTAGTGGGAAATATTTCAGATAATTTCCACTTTGTTGCAACACTTATTTTCAGCAACTTCATTTAGAGTTCCTCATCCCTTCAACTTCTTAGAAGCAGTTAGAATTAAATGATAATACAACCACCACCAACAACCATGCCTTTGCTACTGAGAACTTAAATGAAAATACCTAAAGCAGTGGCTATGCTTCGCATCTATCCCGCAACACCCATGGCCTTTCAATAACCTCAGGAAGAGAGAGTTAACCAGCCAATATTCCTGCTGACAAGAGACATGCATCTATGTGCCTGGGCAGTGTCGGGCTGCATCGGTGCTCACAAGCAGTGAGGTACAGTATGAGTAAATTCATGGAGAAACAGCTGGAGCTGAGGACCCACCATCCACACCATACATATTTTAGGGGATATTTTCTAGAGTGCCTCTAGCCCGCTCCCGGGGACTGGCGGCCACTCTTCACATCTTCCAGTTTAGCTGCTACTGAAAAAAATCCAGCATGCGCACGCCCTAAGACTGCCTTGTAGCACAAGCCAAAGCGGGATGACTGGGAGTTTCCCTTCAAAAGCACATTCCTGTTTCATGGTTCAGGCTCCTGGATCCTATCATAATTTCACTACCAATAATAATAATGCAAAGATCATGAGTCAGGCTGTCAAACTGCTCATGCCTCCCTCTGCAGGCTAATTCCTTCAGACCTGAAGGTGCTTGCTAACCGGAGGCGTTCGGCAGCCGAAGCGATGCCAGCTTGTGCTTTTGGTCTTCAAAGGCTGATCCTCACTGAAGACCCTGGTGTCTGTCTGCATGTGAGGTCCTTGGTATGATGGATGGAGCAGAAAACAGCAGTTGCTTAGGTTCCCTAAGAAAACACAGCAGAGGAATGAATGTCAAGGAATTGTTAGTAAAATGCATGAGTAGCTGCTTCAGCATGGAAGAGTGCAGGAGGAAAAGTAGGTTCAAAAAGAATAAACGGGAAGTCTTCTCCTCACATGACTCCAGGCTCCTCATAGACATATTTCTACCATTCTAAATGGCTGTGTGAAATGGCCACTAAACAGCAGGAAAATCGACATTTTGGTAATTACTCAGAGAAAGAAAAACTCATGGAAAGATAAGTGGAGAGTGGAAAAGAGATATGGATGTCTTTTGGGGTGGGGGAAATCGCCTGATCCCACTCAGTCTGAAATTGGTAGCAGTGCTCTCCATCCATTTCAGCAATGGCAGATCTGGATCCATGAATACAAACACGAAAGCCAAAACTGATCCACATTTTTGAAAGAATCTGTACAAGCACATCAGTAGCATGAAAGAAAATTTACTGAAAGTGGCTTCAAAAGCAGCACAAAGCAAGCCATGAGAAAAACTCAAGACTTCATAGGAAGAAAGCAAGAACATTTGGGACAGAATTGAACAGAAAAAAAGCCCCCAACTCAGTAACATTGTAAATGGCAGAGATGGGCAAATTAGACCTTTACTTTATCTTGATGTATCTTCGGTCAAGGAGCCTGTTGCATAGAGTCTAAGAAAAGTTAGAAGTTAGGCCCATGTTTCTGGACTACAGAAAGACTCCAATAAAAGTCAGGCATCACCTAGAAGATGCATTTATCCTGCCTGGCTACCAAAAAGAGCATTAGCTCAGAGGCAGAAGCATGGGGAAGTTGGCAGGGCTAAGGAGAAGTGGTTGTGGCAATGCAGACAAGGCCACCTGTGCCTGAAGCAGGTATAGCTGTGTCCCTCAGGATGCAATGCCGGCTTTGATTGCACTCCTCGTGTTATCTGATCATAACAGGTTACCACACCATTGCTGGGACAAGCTGCAGCAACATAATGGAAAATGCCAAAGGTCAAGGCATGGTATTTTCCCTTAGGTGTTAGCAGGGAACGCAAACCATAGTAACATGTACATGAGCTCAAACACCGAAACACTATGAAACTGCGACAGCAAGAAGGGAATGAGAACTTTTCCCTGGGAGCGCTAGGCACCCGCAGCACCCACCAGGCAATGGCATTTGAATTTATTTGACCCTCCCAGGCGGGAGCCAGTGTCCTTGTGAATTCAGGATGGAGGTGGCAGCTGGATTGGGTCCGCAGTACAGGGTGCACGTCCTTCTCAGGCAACTGTTGCTGATGGCATGGTGAAACCCAGGCCATGCCTATAAGATGCAGAAGTGATGACACTGAAATTCCTGGGGTTTAATTAACTGCGAGGACAGCTTGGGAGTAGTTAATACAACCACACAATATATGCACATAAATTAAGAGTATGGATTTGTGCTCACTAATAGAAGCTAACTCCTGATCCTAACAGGTAGCCGTTTTCCTTAGACCTGCCTTTTAAAACTTTGAAGTATAAAACAAATCCTCTTCACAACAGAAACACTCAGGGACCTTATCTGAAGCCCAACATCACTACCGATATCAACAGATTAAAAAAGAACAAAGCAGACGCAACAGATATTAGTCCAGTCATGTAACGTGCAAGCAATGAAGAGGGCCAAGGGAACATCTTGTGACTGTAGAAGTAAACCCAACACCTTTTGTCGTAGTCAGTCATTTTAAACCCAATGCCCCCGCTATGATCTCTGGGGTCTAGTGGGTGTGGAGGAGGTCGAGGGGAGCTCGGGAGCGTTGGCCCTTGCGTTAGCACTGTCTGGGGCATGGCTACGTGGTTCCCTTCTTCCCCTTCTCTCCCTTCACATCCCCTCTCACATGAAGGTGATCTTTGCCCCTGGGAAGAATAAGAGGTTTGACCCACCTCGGTCTGGCACATGTCCATCATGATGTTACCCTGCACAGGGGTGTTTAGTGCCTATGTTGGGAGCTTCAGGTCTATTGACTGATTGCAGAGCCTTGCCTCCCACCGTGGAAACCCAGGCTGTTTGAAACCTTCGTTTAAATACACGCTATATTGTTTCAGGTGTCCAAAGTTTTATTTTACTTCTCTAGTAAATATCTTTCAGCTCCTAAACGAGAACTTTGGGAAAACTGCTCCCACAATGCAACTTAAAAATCACCCTGCAGAGACCTTACGTTCCTCAGCCTAAATCCAGCCTTCAGTGTGTCTTGAGTTATGAGGCTGTCCAGACCGCTAATAGAGGAGCAGGGGAATTTACACCAAAAGGAATAAACAAGCCAACAATAAAAATAACCATTTATCTCTTCTTCCTCCCCAGTGCCTTACTCCAAAGGTCACTGTGTTCTCCTGTGGAAGCAAAGCTCTGTAATGTGAGTTTAGACACTTTAGGCTAAATCCCAGAGTTCTTACTCACTTTTCCCTAAGTAACTTTGGTGGATTTTTAGTTTGCATTTTTTCCTTGGATAAGGTCTGAAAAATAAGCAGGGGCTCCAGAACAGCACTGTGGGTCAGAGAAAAGCCCAGGTCAGTGGGGCACATGCTGCATGGCTCCCCGCTCAACCTGGGGTGACTCACGCCATAGTGTTAGGAATGAAACAAGCTCCCAGCCTCATATTCTTCCTATTTTGCAGATGAGCCTTGCTTACAATAGCCTCAGGTCAGCGGACTGAAAATACAGGTTACCGGAGGGTACCTCTAGCTCTGTGCAATCTTACATACAGCAAGGGCTGAACAGACAGGTCCCCTCTGTGCAGAAAGCAGCCTGCAGAACCCAGCGGCCAGTTTATGGAAAGCAAACCCTCGCCCAGATCACCACGACACCATGTTTTACCAAGCAGAGGGTCTAACATTGTCTAGAAATAAGTACGGCTGTTTAGGAAGAGCAGGACGAGCACCGCTCCCCAAAAGCTTCCCCTTGCAGAGTTTCCTGTAGAAACCTAACCGCCTTGTAAAGATGGCATCACATGGGACAACTACGGCCTTTCCTCTCATTTCAGTGAGCTTTGGCCCCAAATCTCTCCCTAAGATTATTCTGTAGATAGGATGAAGCATTTTACAGGGTTCGGTTTGGCCCAGAAGTTGTTTGGGATTGCCTGGGTTTTTTGAAAACACAGCTCCTGTGGCTCGGGGTCCCTGGCTGCAGGGACGTTGTGCAGGTTTCCTGCTGCCTTCCCAGGTTCTGCCACAAAAAATAATATCCCTTGCTTCCCTTGCACTTCCAAGTCACGCAGTGTGTTTTGTCAATGTCCACCGTTGTTTAAAGCCCCTCCGGGCTCCTGCTGGGGACATTATTTCTCTCTGACTTACATAGGCAGCGGGGGATTCTTCCTGATTTTAAAGAGGGCTCCCATGGATCGTGAATAACCTGTGACGTTCCTAACACAAGCCTTATCCAGCTGTCTTGTAACACACAGAAGGGCTCACATCTGAAAATCCAACTGGCAGTCTGAGTGATCTGCGGGCATTTTGAAATGCTCTGAATTAGAAAGAGGAGAGTTGGCAGGTCACCCAACTGTGCACAGAGCAGTTTCAAGAGGCTTATTTGAAAATAATGTCTTTCTGAAAGTTTGCTAAACATTTGCTCGTCTTTAGCCCTCAAAGGCCATACCTCAGCTGTTGCAACCCAGGCCAACCCATCTCTTCT
The DNA here is from genome assembly GCF_000737465.1 of Haliaeetus leucocephalus. Classification (NCBI taxonomy): domain Eukaryota; kingdom Metazoa; phylum Chordata; class Aves; order Accipitriformes; family Accipitridae; genus Haliaeetus; species Haliaeetus leucocephalus. The sequence continues at coordinate 24,358,032 of NW_010972437.1, forward strand.
TGATTAATACTACATAGCACATAGAAAGACGCCCAGTTTGATGTAAAGACAGCCAAGCGAGGGAGACCAATGTTGCACCTTGCCTAGGACTTGAGCCGATGTTCTCCTGGGCTGTGAGCAAGAGGCAGCTCCCCCGGTCAGGCAAACCTTTCTAGGCTCGTCCTTCCAGATACATTCTCTGTACCCCAGGTGGTATCTTCCCTTCGGGCATCCACCTAGCTTTCTGCTCTCTTACCCCAGGGACATACAGCCATTTCTCCGTGGAGGACAGGCTAAGCTGGCTTGCAGCTGGGCACGCTGAAGCAAGTCGGAGCAGACCAAGCAACTCTCTGCAGAGGCATGCTTGTGGAGCCATGGCATAGGAGACACGCTTTATGCTTATCAGCTGTGTCTGTGCCTCATCGACCACCTCCCCTTTTTCCTTTTCAAATACAGAAGAAGGGAAAAGAGATACCATTACTTAACTCCCTAACAGAATAGTTTATATAAATAGTTTACAGAAGAAGTGGGTGCAGTTTATAGGAAAGATTCATACAAAGAAAGGACCTTCAAGTCCAACAGAGCAAAATGCTTACTGGTACACACACAGGCATATACAGATACATCTCATATCTACCACATGCTGATTAATGAACTAAAAGATGAATTGTAAAATGGGTAAATAAAAAGCTGGAGATTCACTGAGTTAGAATGCTGTGTATGCATTAAAAACTAATTGTTATATTTATCAATAACTATAAAAAATTAGCCTCACCTTAGGGCAGGCATTTTGGCTGCAAAAAGCCTTAATAACAACATCTCTTTCTCTGCCACACTCGAGTACACTGATCGTCATTTTAATGCAATCTGAAGGATTGGGGTAGATCATAGGGCAAGAGTTTGAGGATTTTACTCCTCCTTTTGCCACTGACTGATTGAGTTAACAACCAAGGCAAGTCAGATTTCTGCTACGTTTCACAGTTTCCCATTTGTAAGTGGGATAATATTTCTTACAAGTTTTTGTAAAGCAGTTTGAGATCTTGGGGAGAAAGCAGCTATTTAAATGCCCTATGTTATTATTTTAGGCCCTGATTCAGGAAAACATATATGTTTAAATCCCACTGCTTTAATGGGTCGCAAGCACCTACTTTAGGCTAAGCTCATATTGATGTGGTCTTTCTGAAAAAGCTGCCCTAAAACTTCTAATTATCCCTATTAAAAATATAGCCCATTGAGGCTTACTTGAAAGATAGAGTTAATTTCTAAAAGGAGGGGAGAAAGTAGAGAATTAATGGCAGCTCAACATATTGAAGCGTTACCTTCCGTGTTTTATTCAGATGAAAGAGGCATGCAGGAGTACCCATGCCTTTTTGATTAGATGCATGCAGCAGACATTAGGTCCCCTTCAAAGATCCTTGGGCCGTACGGAGCTGGGAGCAGCTCCGCGTTGTCATCGGAAAAAAAAAAAAAAAAAAAATCGAACTCTTTTTCTCGGAGCCAGGCTTCTTCCCCCGGCTCCCCCCTCCCATATTTGTATATAATTCGAGAGGAGAGTCAGGCTTAGTTTGTTCATAAACTGCAGTTCCTGGGCGGACCCCACACACAGCTGGGCTTTAGCGGCTGGATCCGCCTTCCCAGCAAGCCTAGCTGGGAGCCTTGCAAACTCGGGGCTCCGGGCTTGACAGCAGAAACGCAGGAGACTGGCCGCACCGAGGGAAGATGAATTGGTCAGCGCCGTGAAGCCGGGCTTCTGGTCGCTGGCAGGATCCAGAAAATGGGTTACTGGAGGAGACCGGGTCTGCTTTCCTTACTGCTGCTCTCCTTCTGTGAGTAGAAAAACGTTTCTGGTTAGACAATGTTAAGCAACATACTCCAAGAGGTCGTTTATTTTTCCTTCCTTCAGCAAAATAGCTAATCTTTGATTTCTCCCCTGACAGCAATTAGCCAGAGGATTGGAAATAGCTGAGAGTTTAGCAGAATACACTGCTACAACTCCATCAGCTGCGTATTTCTCTTACGGCGAAGGGCGAGCGATTGCCTTGGTGGAAAGTGCTGTGTGCTCGCTTGGAGCAGCTTGCAGATGTCAGTGTTTACAGCGCAAAAATATATATAGGTCAGCATTACTTGTTGGAAGTTTTTATTTTATTGAAGGAGATTAAAAGCAACTGAAGTGCACCGCTGAACGATCTGGCTTCGACAGTGTCCAGATGTGGTGAAGTTTGCGGCTTAGAACTTTTATCAGCCCCGGTTTATGCGCAGAATTAATCGAACTATTAAAGAAGGAAAGAAGTGGGGAGAGGGGGAGGAGAAGTGTCTTTGCAACAACATCTGGTTATTCAGCAAACCTTTCCAGCACTTACGTAAAGATTTCTTTGTAATAAGTGCCCTGTTTAGGTTTTGATAACACTTCTTCAATACTGTAGATAAAACCCTCCAGCAGCACTTGAAAATGTGCCCATCCATGGTTTAACTTCTCTTGTTTATATCTTGATGATTGCTTCATAACAGGGAATAGATTTGTATATAAGTGAGTGTTATATACACATCTCCTAAGTATGTGTGTGTGTCTTTCTGTATATACAGTGCCTAGGTATGTGTATACATGCATATATCCCTATATAGCGTATATTTATATATTTTCATGAACAATGGCACTTTTTACAGTGAACTCTTTTACAAACACAGACCCATTCCCCTCACTACAGAAATTTCAATGCAACTAAAATTGCTTTTTGCTCAAAGCGATGAAGAAAGAGGATTATAATTCCAGTATTTTTGCATCCAAATGAAATAACTGGGGGCAGGGATCTGTATCTGCATTCATTTTACATGGGTCCCCCTATCTACAGGAATAGGGAATGAAAGAATATGATCGGATGGTAATTTGGGTGTAGGCAAATACAAGCCTTGGTGCAACTGTTGAAGCACAGAAGACTCAGACGGGGGGATTTAGGACATAAGGTCGGGCTAATTTTTCAAAAAGTTGTGGCAATATATAACCTTCATTATTGTAGATAATACCCTAAAGTGTGGTTTGAAATATAGGATGCTCTACTGATAACATCCTGCTAAATTAATCACATTTGGAGCAGAACTGAGGGAATTACTACAAGGTATTATTTAAAGCACAGTCTTGGGTTGTTTCTGGTAAAAAAGAAGACCACTAATTATCCTTCAGAAATACCTAATTTTGGAGTTATTTAACTTATGGTTTCCTTTTTCTGAAAGGCAAGGTTTTAATCTGAAAGAAGCCAAACCAAAACATATCATGATTACTAAGTTCATCTGAAAGGTTACGTGAGTGATATGATGACAAAATTTGCCTCCGTATGGGGAAAAAAAAAATAAGCCAAGGCTTGCTCTCTGTGATTCAGCTCAACAGTGATATATGTTTTCTGGGGCTACATCCACTTCTCTTGCATATAGTGTTAAGACTGACCCTACAGTCATTCTGAGACAGTAAAAGTACCCTGGGAGCCCGCTTTGCATTGACATTAAGAGAGAAGGGAACAGCAAGTTCCCCAAATTGACAGAAAATACACTTTCAGCTGTTCTTCAAGAAACAAATCCCACCGCTTATCCAGCCTCTCTTTAAAGAGTGACAGCACTAGCTTGGTGACAGCAGCAAAGTTGCTCCTCTCAGCACAGAGATTTAAGACTTGCCATACAGAACATGGCCCATACCTGCATCTCAGGTATCCCAGAATAACTCCAGATAAGCATCTTTAGGGACTTACTTTGCTGCTCTCCCTAAGAGTTTACACCGGGGCAGCAGAGACCCCAGTTGGTGCTCCACACTGCCCGTCTCTAACACTTTAATAACAAACATGGTTGAGTGGTCATCAGGCAGCACATCTGACCGCTTTTGTCCATACGTGATGGCAAACTAAGGTCTGTTCCAACCCAAACCATTCTATGAAAAAAGGACTGTAGTCTGACAGACCGCTGAAATTTCAGCTATTGGATTGCCCTAATTCTCCCTGGCCAGCCCTAGCGAGGCTTCAAAATATCTACCCTTAAACTTCTCCCCAGTGGCAGTGGCTGCTGGAGGGCAGCATTTTTACATGGCTTTCTCAGCAGAAGGTGTAGACAGCAGCTGCAGTTGCACCACTGCTAACACAAACCCTCACACGGGAGCAGGGAATCCTTCCAGGGCAGGGAGCTGGCACAGTTCTGGATTTAACTAGCCCAGGACAAAAAAATACAGGGATCGTTCAGGACTGGAAAACCTGTCTTACAGTGGGGGGACTGAAGGCCTTCTTTAGTTTGGCCGGGAGAGAGCTGGGAGGTGAGCTAGTCATCATCCATAACCAGGTCCTGCAGAGATGCTTTCTGGCAGATGGCTTTCTCTTCTATGGGACAGAGCAAAACCAAGATATACATGCTGGAAGCTGAAACCGGGCACTTTTGTGTTAGAGCACAACACGGTAAAGTTGTTCCAGTAGGTAATTACTCAGGCTCAGGATGTGGTGGATTTTTGTTGCTCAAAGCCTTCAAGACTGCAAGACTATCTGCTCAGTAAACTATAACCCATTCAGAAGCTACGGACTTGATATCAGGATTACTGTATTGTGCACATGGAACACCCTGGCCTTAAAGTTAATAATTAGGAGTTTTCCTGCCCTGTTTTGTGTCAGAATCGGGAAAGTCTCCCTCATGCTCTGTCTGTCAAGAATAGGGCTCAGGTCAGGCCATGCAAACATGTTGCTGAGCAAAATCTCGTCTCACGGAGAGGAGAGAAAAGCATCACAACTCTCTGAGCTGTTGAGACAACCTCAAGAACATGAGCTAAGTGTCACTGGTGTGACGACAGCTGTCGGGGCGTGAAGAGCCCCAGGAGCCCAGCAGAGTGCCTTTGGGCATCCAACCTCCAAATGAGGACAAGAAACTCAACATCTGCCAGGGCACGTAGCACTTACCAAGGGAGAGCTGTACCCCATGGGATCTGCTGAAGCTCCAAAGAAAAAGAGGATTTGTGAAACAAGGGAAGGTTGCAGGTCTGCTACCCTGAGTCCAGAGCTCCCAGCTCCTGGGCTTTGGGTCCGCTTCCCCATAACTCGGTCTTCCATTAAAATGCTAGCCCTCTAAAATATCCTGACATTTTTTGCTCTGAGTCTCCTGGGCTCCCTTTGCCACTGTACCTCAAGGCACTTTGACGGCTCTGCAGATAGCGCGTTCGAGGGGGTATCTCTTGGTAGGTGGTGGCTCTTTGAAGCCACATGCTCTTTTCTGCTTGCACAAACCAGCCCCTGTTCCCCCAGTGAGCCTCTTCAGCTAAATATATAGAGAGTATATAATTCATAAATCATGACAGGGAGCTCCAGGGCTGTCAGAAAAACATCTCTGGCTTTTGATCTGCTCAAGAAATCTCTGACCTATCCCAGGCTCCTCAGGCAGCTCACTCAAGAAGTTGGCCTCTTATTTCTAAGGTCACCAGAGCTAAAACCAGTCGTACTGCCACCGAAATGCCAGCCTGCTCCTCAGGCAGGGGAGCTATTGGGATTGCACCCCAACACCAACGCACACACACTTCAGGAGCAAGGAGTGAAAACTGAGCTGGTGAGAGGACGAGGGAAGGAAGAGGATGAAGGAAGAGTCACCCTCTGTTTCACTGGCAAATAAATCCATTTGCAGAAAGGGGCTTTGCAGGTCCAAGGCCGAGCTGTAGGGGCAGAGCAGACCTCTTCTCCCAGACTAGGGAGGTGGGTGCTGCCCAGCTTGGGACACATGGCTGCAGGATTGGTTATGACAATCCTTCTCAAGTAGCATCATATTTTGCTTTGGTGTTGTTTTAAGACAGCCAAAACACCAAGGAAGAAATTATCATCACCCTCAAAACAAACCGAGGGGCTGCAAGGGCCCCACGCTGGCTGGGGGTAGGTAGCTGGGTTGGGAGCAGGCGCAGCATCCCACTGCCTGAAGGAGAAACTTATACATCCTACCACCAGCCTGAATAAGAACAAAGTTGCAACAAATTCTCCAGTTAGGAAATAAAAGGGGAAAGCACAAGAAAAAACCCTGACAGTGCAAAACCTCTGCAGTGTTGCGAGTGGCATGAAACTCAGCAAGGAAAGTGATGCATTATTTCGAATTCACCTTTACACTTCTCCAAACCTGATAATACAGTTTCAGCCCTTGGTGTAAGTTAGACTAACTGAAGGCTAAGAAAGCTGGCAGTGTACGGCTATGTCAGATTTATGAAAGCAGGCATTTCCTCTCCCCTTGCATCTCCAGCTTTTCTCAGACTGGAGACAGGCTGGTCATCATTAAAGCAGCTCAGATCTGTATTTTAGGCAGGGGACTTCTTTGTGGAGGAAAGTCATTTTTGAAGTATAATTCCATGGAACTTGAAATTAAAACACATCATTTTCTAAAAAAAAAAAAAAAAAGCTGATTTTTTTACTGGTGTTTTACTGGTGTTATCACTATTCAATGATGGTCACAAAGACATTTTTTGTGTACTAGTAGTAAAAAAGTTCAGCCAGCTGCAATCATGATACTTGTTACTCCCATTAGAGATGGAGTCCTGAACAGATGTATCCCACATATTCACCGAATATGCAGAAAGCAAACATTGGCATTAAAAACAGGTGACTGGGGGCTTTTATTCTGAGAAAGTATTCAACTCTACTGCCTGTCCTCCACAGCTTTATATTGTTCCACGTTCTGCTCTGTCGAGTTTATTTCCTCGGGACATTATTTTCCTCTCCCCTTAGTGATAACTCTTTGCAATAACATTTGCTTTCAGCCAGGCTCCACAGTGTTGCAACTTGCCATAAACTAATGAACTCTCCCATAGATTGTCATGTTTTCAAGGAAGCGCAACATCTGATCTTTTTATTAAAAAAAAACAGTCCCACCAAGGAGACAAAATCAGCAGCTCCCACACACTTTGCTCTTTCCAGATCCAGTGTTTAGCGCTGTGTGCCAAGTGAAAGCCTTGCGCTGGAAGGGGCCTCCACGTAGAGGGGAGATAACACCACTGATGGCTGCCTGCCTTATCAAACCTGTGGATTACAGCTACATTATCTCCGTGCTGGACCCCAACTGTGGGATAACATTTCCTTAGGGATCTTCAGGGGGAAATGAAGGGGTGGCTGAAAGCTGTCTTGGCCCTGCTCGCATGCACATCCCTGAATTCAGAGATGACCATTGTGATCCCGGCTCTGGAAAGGATCTGTAACATCCATCAGAGTCATATTTCTCGTTTGTCAGTTGGTTCATCTTTTTGTTACAGCCCATGTAGGGCTGAAACTCTCCTGCCAGCTGCTGGTAGCTATCAAGGTTTTAGGAGAAGTGGGAGAGCCTGCTTATCGTGCAATCCCCTCTGCAGCCCATGCTCCCACCAATTATGCTGCTCTAGGACTTACCCTTTCATGGAGCTGTTCCATTGCAGTGTTTTGCTTCCCATTGATAAGCCAGGAACACGCCTGACAAATGACAGCTGATTTATACTATAGCAAATGCATCTTGGCGTTGGGGCAATTAATGTATCCAGCTGTACACTGCAGGATGGAGGGCTATTGCCCACGTGGATTCTAGCAGCTCTGAGGATATATCTCAACCCAAGGGTTACCCTTGACTAGACAGGATTATTTACATCTGGATTCAAGATTAAAATAAACTAAAAGAAAAAAAAAAAAGATGTTTTCAACATTTCCGGTGTGTGATTTGCTGTAATGAGGAGCTGATGCGCAGCTCCAGCGGTGGCAGCTGCTGGGTATCACTTTGCAGAGTCCTGCCTACCAGCTCAACCCACGACTTGGCCACGACTCTCAAAGAAGCGGTTGAAGCAGCATCATACCGGACATGCTCCCTGCAGCAAGACCTCTCACCTTGCCACGCTGCGGGTGGAGACGTTCCCTTTAGCTCCATGTTGTTTACTTTCTGCTGGGTCCAAAACTCCAGCTCTTCTGGGTGAGCAGAGGTCCAAAGAAAACCATCCTCAGCAGCTTCCACCATGGCTCCAGAGTCAGCACTGATGAGGCCTGAAGGCATCTGAAGGAAACGTCTGCCTACCTTCACTCAGCCTGCAAAGAGCTGTTGTCCTCCCCTTGCAGCATATGATGCCCATGCCTGGGAGCCAGAGAGTCCATGCACCAGGGACCATCACACCCTAATACATGCCCTGCATGCAAAGCAGTGCTGATGAGCTTGTCCCAGCAATTAGAACCAGCGCAAGCATGGCATTCTGCAACAGGGCTGGCTTATTGTCCTGGTCTGGGGTCCGGGCACGGCTGAGCCCTGAAGAAATCACCTGAGGTGACACCGACTGATGACATCCGATCATTGATAAGGCATCTTCTTGCCCCAATATCTGAGCATCTCCTAATCTTTTCAGTTCCCCCAACACCCTCGTGAGGGTAGTCCCTCTGGGAACAACACACTTTTTTTATATCTTTGATTCTGGGAGGCTCAGAGACGTCTGCTGAAGTTCCTGGCCTGCTGGTTGTTACACCACTAAGAGGGGCCTTTTCCTTAGATCAACAATGCAAAACCCTGAGATTTTGATACTGATCCCTTCTCACTTCAGCCATCCCAAACCAGAAAGCTTGGCTGTGTCCTGCATCGCCTTGGGGCACCATGCACCCCATCAGAAAGGCGATACTGCCAAAGTGAATTCATACCGTGCCTGGCACTGGAAATCCAGAGAAGAATTTCTTCTCTTTTCCTGCAAAATCAGGAACTCAGACCCCTTCCCAGGAATGGTTCTTGGGAGTGCCCTGACTACAAACGCTTCTGGCGTCTTTACAATTAATACTGGTATAGATATTTCTTTAAAAAGATCCATTGCTCTTTTCAGGGGGATCGTTTAATAAAATGCCACCCGTGCAGAATGAATGCCTGTGTCCCCTGACAAGTGTTTGACAGAGCAGGTCGCCAGTCAATGCAGCTGGGACACGATGAGGAACATCTGTCTGATGTTACTTGATAAAACTGCCGGCTTGGGAGACTCTAAACACCAGCATCCAGCATGGAAGAAACTGAATCAGCTGCTGTCTTGCTGCGTAAAGCATTTTTTCCAAGCTAGGTCTATCCCAAAATTAGCCCCAACCAGTCCACGATAGCAAACAAGACCCTTCTTCTTACAATGGGAAGTGACACACAGAGCCATAAGCAACGAGCAGTTGAATGAATCATCCTTCTTCAAATAGACCCAGGGTACAAGCGTCCACAGAAATAAGACCAATGGATCCCCTGGGAGCTCAGTTCCTGCCATGTCTTTAATATGTCAGAAGGCACTCAGCGGTAGAAAATGGTCGCAGACATTCCCGCCAGAGGCAGAGGCTATTTTCTTGGGGGTGAAAACTCCTTAGCACACATTTACTCTGGTTTTGTATATTTGCCCTGCGCTCACCTGTTTGTAGAATAGCGTCACAAGCGGCCAAGCTTTTCTTTCACCCTTGCCAGGGCTATTACCTCTGCAACAGGCTGCGGCTTGGGAGGCAGCTCTTGGGCAGAAGTATTGCTCAGTGATAGTCAGACCGTAGCATGTTTCAGCAGGTATCCTGGGGCAGGACGCTGAGTTGGAAAGGCAATGCGCTCCTGCAAAATGATGAGATCTCGGAGTGGGAGATGGTGAACAGAGAACATTCCCCTCTTTGGCTGTTCCTCCATGCTGGAGGAGCAGCTTTGCCCCCCGCACCTCGTCCTCTCCAGCTGCCGAGGTTCCCTGGAGCTGTGCTGCAGCTCTGCCCAAGGGCTGGGACCTGCGGGAACCCTCTCCTTCTCCTGCAAGAGGGATCTCTTGAGAGGCATCACACAGACATGCAAGCTCCTGTTACTTTCACGTGCGGAGAAAAAACACTTCAGGCCCTGTCAACGGGACTCTTGGTTCCATTCCTGCAAAAATTCTTTTCCAAAAACCTGCTCCCTCTGCCCTCCTGCCATAGCTCTCTTCTGCTTTAGAAGAATGGAAAATATTTGAGTTGAATTCAACCCCATTGGGCAGTGCTTTTGGGGAGGTTACAACACAAGCTCCTTAAAAGATTTTTTTTTAAGACATCAAGAAATGAAAGACAAGAACACACCATCTATTTATATGCTAAATGTGGGACACTAGGAGAAGTGAGAAAGTTTTTAGTGTCTGTAATCCAGGCTAGCCTCAAGTTCAAGTCCCTCTGACAGCATAAATTACTTAATTACTGTTCGATCCGGCCTAAATGAGGGCAAAACTCAACTCTATGTAATAATTTTAGCAGACATAAAGAACGAGCAGTGCTGGAACGACTTGATGACAGCACATTGATGGAGAGTTAACAGCACATCTCTGCCCCGGCAGCTCATCGCACAGTCCCTTGCAAGCCCCGCTTCTCCTTGGGAATCAGAATAATACAAACACAGAAAAATACAAACTAGTCAATCACAAAAATTCCACCTGAGAGATGAAGAGCAGCTCCAGTCTAACATCTCTTTGTGGGCTCATCAAAGCCCTTCTAGCAGATGGTAAATCGAACGTGTGTGCCAGGAATTTCAAACACTCCTCAGGAAGTTCATCTAAATCATCAGTAAACCATTTGCACTTAAAACAGAGCAAATCCTGTTGCCCAAATGTGACCCAGATAATGTTTCTGACATGTTTACCTATTTGGACGATATCTTTAAATTTCAATTCCATCTATTCACGGAGATCCAGGATTCCTGCAGAGCCTGAAAAATATACACAAAACTGAATTCCAGAGTATAATATGATGATAATAGTAAAAAAAAACCCTGCTGTGCAGTCGTTTTACTTGAATTGCAGTAGTTAAGACAGAGCAATGTCTGCAACCAACTTGCAGCTCACTTGCTTTTGCTGTTAGGTTCATTGCTGCTGCTTTTTCTATGTAGAGAGGGGGACTCATCTCTGCTGCATCTTCCTGAGAATGAGATGCAGAAGCTGCAGTTAAATAGGATATAGGATAGACTGTTGGTAGCTCTGGAGAAACAAGAGCAACAGCATTGTGGAGTTGGTCGACTCTTACCTTCTGCTGTTCAGCTCCCAGACCTGCAAGTGCTGTTAAATCCTCAGCAATTTCTTCAATGAGCTGGGACAAGATGAGCTCAAACCACCCGTGCGTGCCCAGGCTGTGACTCCTTCTCCCAAGCAGCGTGGGAGGCGGGAAGAAGGGACTCATTTTTAAGACCAGGATTTAGTCAAAACCAGACCACTGCAAAGCGCTCTTCACAGGGCTGAAATGTCAGAGCCCTCTGAAAACATGGCATGCGAATCCCAAATCATCAGAAGGCACTTTTCACAGGGGATGTGCTAGCTTAGCCCTCTGCAAACCTCACTGGCAGCCTATGCACTCCATGCCGAGCATATGCTAATGCATTGCTTTACCCTGCAAAGCCCCAGATAAGCAGAGGCGCTGGCAGAGCTGCTAAAATTGCTTATGAACATTGTACTCAGCGGTTTTTCCCCCTCCCCAGACCCTGAATAAATTGCTCTGCTTTCCGTCCGATGAAGAGAAATGGCACGTTCCCCTCGCGCGCCGTCTGGGCTGGTGGGAGTTGCTGTGGTGGTGGGGTCATGGTGTGATGCTGGTGGAGGCAACCACACGGGACTGGGTGTATATACGGTTTTGACTTGGGCTGACCCCCGGCTGTGGGTTTTTTTCCCCTCCCAGACCCCAGACTTGTTGTTCAGGCTGTGCTGCTGGCTTGTGTTGCTCTCTCAGGGCTTTTCCAATCCCACACGTGGGTAGGAAGGACAGCAAAAGATACGAAAGAGAAAGGAATGGGGGTAGCAAGTGCAATGGAAGGGACTTGTTGCCAGCCAAGATCTTGTGTGGTACTTTCAGACACAGGTTGGCCACGAGCCTTGGTTTCCATCATATCTCCTCACATTTGACTTTCATAGCCCAGTACTTAACCAGCAGCTGCCAAATGCCTAATGGGATAAGTACAGTTATTACCAGGCAAACTCACAACTGCTTTTGTCTGCCAGGGCAGTTTTTGCCTGGCATGGTAACAGCTCTGGAGGTACCAGCCGTAATTACACAGCAACCCGCAACAGCCAGCACACACTTGGCACTTAGGGAGTGAAAAAACCCTGTGTTAAGCTGCTGTCCTGTGTGACTTGAGGGACTCCTGAGCTAACCTTCAACCTCCCTCAGTCCATCTTTTCAATGAAAATGTGGGTGCATCCCTGCTCATCTCCCGAGGGGATACGTGAGCCTCCAGAACAGCAGACAAAACCCAAACTTGTGGGTTCCCTCCTGGTTTTAGGTCAACTTTGCTCATCTAGTGAGTCGGCACAAGGCTGGGTGCAGTGGTGACACCCACGCGGAGCTGTGAACTTGCCCACCAGCATTGCCTTCTGTCCTGTCCTGTCCTGCCCCTTTACAACCCGTCGTCTGCCCCTGGGATCACAGCGTGGTGCCACCTTTGTGTTCAAATTGCAGCCTGGCAAGTGGCAAATGCTGTTACATGATCCATCAGCCCAGCCAGGACTAACTCAGCAGTTCAGCTTAACTTGGACTTAGCTACTTGCCCGGATGAAGCAGGTGCTTGGGTGCCTTAGGGGCTCCCTGCAAAATAATGCAAATAACATGCAAACGGGCATCCTCCAGTCACTGGCTTTACTGATGTTTCAGTGAAGGTTAAGTGCATCGGCGAAATGGATTCAGAAATACAACATTTTCATTTTCAAAGACACTGAGAAAAACAAACAAAATGGCACAGGGTCACTAGGTCTGTGTTCCATCCATTCCGTGTTCCTCCATCCTCAGCTCAACGTCTCAGGGTGCAAACTGATGTTAATGGGAAGGACGCTGTCCGTAACACCAGAAAGAAGAGTGCTCCTGGAAGAGCTTGAGTCCAGAGTCTAATGGGGGTATAGTTTTTGCCTCACCTGGTACTTACAGTCCTTCTAAAGCTGAGCAAGGGCAGAACATCCTCCCCATCGTGCTGTTTTGGGTCCTGCTGGGCTTCGGGACCCCAGCACTGCAGGGCTGGCTTGCTTTGTTTTTCAAACTTTAATGCCAAACTTTCTTTGGCGAGTAATTTTCACGTTTGAAGGAGTTTGTCCAGCTAAAAGACAAACAATATGCAAGCGTAACACGTTTCAAGGAGCAGCAGAAATCCACAAAGATGCTTAAAAATAATTAAGTAAAATAAACTTTATCTTAATAATTTCATGTAGGGAGTAAAGACAGAGGATTTTCTTGTAACACCCTGTCATGTACAACATGCAATTGTTCCATAACTCTTCTCTAACGGGTTGCATGAGAGCTTGGATGCAAAGTAGCCGTGTGGAGATGGGGAAGATCCTCCAGGAATTGCTTTGCATGTGGAAATGAATTTCAGCTCAGCCACTTCAGAACATTTTTTTTTGTTTACTTTCCACTGACATGAAATCAGCCGCGATTGCGTCGCATGCGGGATTGGTTAGCCGGTTACATAATGCTTAATAAATCCAAGAGAAATAATATAAAACACATCACCCATTCTGGGAAGAGTAACAGTATCTCAGCCGGTGTCACTAACCCGCCCAGGCCAGGCATCGGCGAAGCATCTGAACTGATGCTGGGGGGATGCAGGGTTGTGCCGCTGCATGACAGATGCAATTAGGAGAAATGCTTGTGGCACGTTTAGAAGCCTTGAAGACAGACAGATTGCCCGGGCAGACCATGTGTAATGGTAAGGCTATATCAAAAAGCAGAGCTCCCGCTCCCGCAGGGAGGGCAGCTCACCCTGTCCCGCAGGGCAACGCAGGCACGTGCTTACGCGCCCAGCTCCAGCTGTATCTGCTGCTTGTGTAAGGTATTACTTCACCCTATTAATTTTCCTCTGAGTACTTCATAAAATCATAACGGCCCTGTAAACAGAAAGAGCAAGATTTGGTGATTAAGTTATTTACCGCAGACTATTTCCACAGTGGTGCTGTGGAGGAGAGAGGACATTTCGTTGAGATGTCAGCACTGGTGGTCCCCAGGGGAGCGAGAAGGAAGGGAGACAACCCAGGATGGGGCTGCCAGGCTAAACAAAAAGCAGTGGTGCTGACTCGCACCCAAAAAAATGGGGTGTGCAGGAAGACGGCAGGTACCTCTGGCTCTGCAGTGCCAGTGCCCCAGCTCTCCCGGGAAAGCTGTCCAAGCCGTGGGTGCGTGGCCCCAGGCACACTCCACTGCCTTGCACTGACCAGCTCTTCTCCTCCTTTCCCACATTTCCCTGCCTGCTCCGCTCCCCTGCTTTGCTTTTACTCCCAGGGGAGATCTGCTGCCGCCTTCACCCACGCTGCGGTTAAATACCAACAGAGGAAAAGCTAGGGACGAAGGGGTTAATTACTACAGGCTCAGCACGAGCCAAGTCTGTAAGTGACTCCCTATTGCTATTTCGAAAAGAGGCTGCCTGGAAAGGGAAAGGAAAAAAAAAAAAAAAGAGAAAGGTTTACTTTACAACCATCATTATTTCATCTGCAGAGTTTATACAATGGAAAATAAAAGCCAGGGTACGCGAAGTCAAATCATTTCTGTTTCATTAATGGTATGGAAATCGTTTTGTTTTTATAGGGGAAAAACGAATGTGAACTTGATGTGTGTGTGTGCGCGCGCGCGCGCATGCAACTCCCTTCATTGCAAAGGGCAGAGCAGTGAAATCCAGAAATAAAAAATGACTCAGAGGCCGTAGGATCTATGAGTCAGTTGAGCTGTTGTTGTTTTTAAACACAAGCGAGAGCACAATATGGCAGATAATTGCCCGTGCAGCCCTTCCATCGCAGGCGTCCCCGCCGGCCCCGCCGTCCTGCGGCAGCGGGCCCGCTCCCTGCCAGCCCGCCCGGGCGGTGGGCATGGACACCGGCCGGACCCTGCACCAGCACCCAGACCTCAGGGACCCAAAGAAGGGCCCAGAGGGGTGGAGCACGGGTGGTCCCAGCAGGAGCAGCTTTGGGGGACAGCAAGTGACATCTGGGGCAGGAAACTTGACATCTCCTGGAGGGGAAGCCTCTTGCTGCGGGCGCAGGAGAAGGGTCCCTGGCACTGCCTGATTTCAGTGCCTTGGGCGTGAGCAGGGCGGGCTGTCGCGGTGGATGGAGGAGACAAGCGGCTCCGAGGGCAAATGGAGGAGTGTGGGCTCAGGCGCTCTCCCCCTGTCCTCGCCTGCAGGCACAGACATCAACCGACTGAAATCAAAGAGAAACCGCTCCGGCCAAATCCGCCCCACCGAGTGCGGGGCATCACCTCGCTGGTCCCGGTGCTCCAGCTCACCCGGCCGGTGCTGGCTTTGTTGGGGCGTGACCCCGGGGTACCTCTGTATGAAGCATCCCAGTGCTCCAAAAGCAGAGTCATTGCACTGACCTGTAGATAACTTGCAAAAGGTACCCAAGAAATACCAGAGATTACCAAAGCAGAAGGACAGACAATATTCTGCAGAGCTCGTCTCTCCCCAGGGTGAAGTTAGATCATGATGTAATTTAAGCATCTGAAAGAGATTGGAGAAGTCTGCTGGTACGATCCATACCCAATTTACTTTGTAATGGGACTAAGCAGTATTTGCTAAACACTTAATTTAAAGGGATATTTTCACAAAGGAAAAATAAGTGGTGGAATAAGTCAGTTACCAGCCTGTTTGAAGAAGGTCCAAGGAAACCAGAAATGTATACTGCATGTCTTTCTGGCACTGGGAAGCGCTGATGTCTAATGCAATCAAAATCAGCCCTTTTTTATTCACCAGGAAACATTACTGGCTCATTCCTTGCTCCATACTGTACTCTGCCAAGTACCGTATTTATTATGCAGGATGATGTGGGACCACATACCTGAGGGCACAGCCTGGTCCTCTGAACTGAATGCAGCCTGGGCGCTGCTGGGTTTCCTGGGGGAGCCGGGGGCTTGTGTCTTGCAGGGGTGAAAAGACGATAATAAGTTTTTTCAGCTCCGTTTGGTCTGCTCTACCTCTCCTACAAAGATGAAGATACAGTGTTTGTAAAACACATGGATGGAGAAGAGCGGCCCAATATTAAAAACCTCTTTGGTTCAGCAGCTGAAAGTAGCATCAGATCCCACCACTGGAGAACAGAACTGTGCTGGAGGAAGCCAAGCTGCACCCGAAATAAAAGTACACACCAGTTCTGGGGAGATCCTGCAGCACTGTGGGATGCCGCAGTGAGACCAGGTGCTTTACACCAGATCAGATGTAGATCAAGCTGGAGGTGACTGCGGGAAATCTGGGATCTCTGTTACACAGGTCATGCTGGACAATTGCGATGGGGACTTCTGACCCTGCATAGGATCTCCTGGAAATCAGGGACATAGGAATGACCCTGACGTAGCCCATTCGTGGCAGTGGTGGTTGCTTCATGGAGGAGGCAGCTCGGGAGTAACCTGCCAATGGAGAACACCAAAGCCCTGGTGTTCTCACATGGGTCAGCAAGAAAACAGAGCCCATCAGCCCTGCTGTTGTTTTAATCTTAGAAAGAAGTACTGTATATAATAGGGAAGGAATTTGTTGTTCTCATAATAATTTTATGAGAGGCTCTGTTATTGTGTAGTCATGTCATTAGCCATGGATGAAAGCCCAAGGCAAAGACTAATCCTAAACTCGGCGGTGGACGAAGGACTTGCTGATGAGCCGGGGCTCACCCAGGTGGGAAAGGAGGTCTTGGCGCAGGTTGAGTTTCCATCAGGGCACCTACCTGGGGGTTTCCAGGAGCAACGTGGCTGCAGGGGTTTGATAGAGGTGCTCCCCTATCCTGCACTTAAGTGTGCTGCTGATTAGAGAAAGCCGTGGAGCATGGCAGCTAATCTCCCGGGCCTCAGTCTCTCTGAGTGCAAAGCCTGGGGATTACAGGTTGACTGACCTGCGTGGAAAAGATGATGTAAAGAGCTCCCGGAGCCGCTGCAGGAATGGCAAGCTGAGAAACCCTCTGCAACTGCTGAGTTAACATCAGCCCCATCCCAGGGTGCTTATAGATACACAGAAAAGAGGCGGTAGACCTCACTATAAAGCATTTATGACCTAAAAATGGTCAATTTTTCTTTGTCCTTGGAAAATAAAAGCAATTTAAGGGCAATTTGCTACTGAAAGATGGAGCATAATCTGAAGGTCCTATAATGGATGTCCCGTGTGGCAGAGGCCTGGTCCCTTTCCACCTCAGAGGGGGAGAGCTGGGGGGAGCAAAAGTGCCTTAATACCTCACACCAAGCACCTTTCCTTAAGCCCATCTGGTGTTTAGTTGTCACAAAACAGCATGCCAGAGAGAATATTTGAGAACTAAAACTGCTTATTCTGCCCCACAGTCAAAATGCATTGCCTGCACGTGCCATCGCTTTGGCTACGAAGGGCTTTCTCCTTCCCTGTAACGAATGCACCGTGCCTCCACCTCCGTGCACCCCAGGCTTGCTCCTTAGTGATTTACCCTCTTTGAGGACTGCAGCGTGCAGAAAGCTGGAGCCAAAGTTGGGTGGTGGATGACCTACCTGCTCTCTGGGGCTGCATTGGTAGAGACGAGCTAATAAAAACCCTGTTTATCCCGCTGGGTTCTTACAGTTGCAGTCACCATTGGCAGCTGAGCACCTGGCAAGCGAGGAAAAAGCTCATCTGTTGGGAGCTGACTGCTTCCGTGGCTGCAGTGATGGGACCGGTATAAAATTCTCTTGGAGAGCTGTTTTAGATGACTCTTTTAGGGGGGAAGCAGATGGGTTATTGACTATGGCAGTGGTGCTTCCGTGGGCCTTGCAGATGGCCGAGCGGAGAGTGTGGATGCCTGTGGGCAATGAGAGGCTGGAAGGCTGCTCCCATACGCATGAAAAAACATCTCAGTGTCCTTGGGTGGTGGTATCAACCCTGCTGCTCTTGCAGGAGAGACTCGGGTACTTTTGGCATAGTTGTTTCCTTTATTCCTCTACTTGAAAATCATCTCATATTCTCTCAGTAACCTCTCTGGGGTCCCAGTTACAGATACTGGAAGGCTTGATCCTGCTCTCGTGCACAAGAGAACAAGCTTTCCTATTGATAGGAAGCCAAGCTCACTGTGAGCCCACCTATCGGTGACTTCAAACCATCTTTCCAACTGTCGTTCCACAATAACTTTGACTAACTGTACTATTTATTGGCTCACATCACATCCTTATGGCTTCAATTTATTTTTGGAAACTCAATCCACATTTAATTAGTTTATAGTTTGTTCCAAGTTTTGCTTATCCAGCTTTTTTTTTTGTCTTTTTTTTTTTTTTTTTTGAAGTTTGTATTTTGATGTTTAGCATTTGCCTTGGCAACATCTGGAACCCCTTTATGGAAGTGTATTGTTACTTTTACTGCTCGTGCAGCTTTATTAAATCATCCGAGTATTAATATTGAAAGTGTTCATCTGGGTCTAATCAGGGCCAAGATGAGTGATGTGGCAGTTAAATTGTACCTACGAGCTAATGGTTCAAGGACACAAAGTCCTGAAGAAACTTGCAGTGAGCTTTGTGCTCTTCTTTTTAGCTTCCTAGGAGAAAAAGGGGGGTGGGGGGAAGAGATATTCCTGCTCTGACCTTTCTTGCAGAGCAGATAACAGAATCACAGCCTGAGCTAGTTTAGAACAATTTGTCTCCAAAGACTTTTGCCGGGTTACCGCTATATTTCTGGATCTCATTTCCATATTTAACTCTTTCATCTGCCCTGACTTCTCTGCTCTGCAGTGCAAATGACTGCCAAGTCAAGATCCCCACCACATGCACCAGTACAAAACTGCCGGGACTGACGTTTGGCTCTGAGACCTCAAGCAAACCCTTGATATAATTAAGTAAATAACATACCCGGTGGGTATAAATACATAAATAACAAACCCCATCACTCTTCTGCATCAGTGACATCTGCAACCTGGACTTGTCCATTTGCTTCTCCTCTGCAGGGCCTCCAAATATCCCTGGGATGATGGAGCTGAGCCCACGGTCCTGCACAAGCGTGCTGCGAGCACAGCATGAGCCAGGGCATGGATGGGTTTAGCTGAAAGGGTGAAAGAAGAAACGTGGCAGCGACACCACCAGAGCACAGCCCTGGGTGTGGTAGGGCTGGGTTTTGGGGAGAGAAATCAATTTACCTTCAATTCTCTGTTCCCACGTAATAACACCGACAGAGTTTGTAGAGCGTGGTGGCTGTCGCTGCAGCTCGAGAGCCCCATGCAAACGCTGGGCTTAACTTCTGATCCACCTCCAAGACTCTCATCCTCGAGAGGAGTTTTGCCTGGGATCCTGAGAGTCCTGCCCTGGCAGAGCGAGGCAGGGAGGCGAGGGTAGCTTGCGCTGGCTGCAGGTGCTTCAAATCCCAGCTGAAGTCATGATTTTGGTAGCTAACCCTTGGATGGATGTGGGGTGTTGGGTCTGTTGAGGTCACCCATAAAATCCCCGGGTGCCTTGGCAGGGCCAGAGCATCCCCATAGACGGGGGCGATGCTGAGCGAGAGGTTGTGGGCAGCATCCTCACCCGCTCTGCTCCCGGCTGCCCCACCGCCTTCCACGACACGATCCCTGCTGAGCCACACTTTAAACCTTGCATGGGTCATTTAAACCAAAATTTCCTCCTTCCAGCCTTCAGATGCAACAGGCTTTTCTTCTGCAGCCAGGTTTCCCCTCCGCTGTTAACCTTGGCCCTACGTACGAGGCCACGGGAGCTTGTAAATGGTTTATTTCTGTGTGGGAGCCTTCCAGCAGCTCTTTTACGGCTGTCGCATGGAGGGGGGTCTGGCCAGCGAGGGAAGCGGACCAGGCACGTGAGTTGCTGTCAGAGCAGACTGCACGTCCTGGATTCAGGAAGCAGAGATGTTAAAAATCCCTTTTTGCTTTTGGGGCAGTATATGTGTTAAAAAGGAAAGGGACCGTATGGTCGGTCGTTGGCCACGGGCAGGTTGGAGATGTGACTACCAAGAATGCGGGAGGTCCTGCAGGTTGCCCACAGACCCAGGGCAACCCATGCTTCTCTATCAGCAGGGCCTTGCTTGCAGGGGCTGAGGCTTCGCAAGCCACAGGCAGGGATTTTGCAATATGTTTCTCTTTTGAATTCACGGCTGGTGATGGAAAACCCCTGTGATGGCTGTTGCAGCACAGTGAGCCACGACTGCCCTTCTCGTAAGTGCTGGGAGCACCCAGCGCTGCAGGGCGGCTCGGGGAAGCAGCAGACGGAGAAGCACAGATGGCCCAAACCTTCAAAAAATTAGCTGCTGTAGTTCAGGTTCCTACCTGAACGCACTGGAGTGTATTTATTTAAGTAAAAATTTATAAATATGTATTTCTACATAAGCCACTTAGTGGCTTCTTTTTTTGGGGGGGGGGGGGGGGGGCTTTTAGCCAAC
>NW_010972437.1:24378276-24442300 GCF_000737465.1 Haliaeetus leucocephalus
AAAAACCCCGTTTGTTGTTTTTTTTTTGGGGGGGGGGGGGGGAGGCATTTAGCAGCCTTAAAACAGGAAGTTTAAATTTAGCTGGGATTTATCCCTTAACCGAGCATAGTTCATTCACCCTTTGTATAAAAATAGAGATAATTTTATGCCTGTGAGATACACGCAGAGCAGCTCCACACAGGCAGCGGTTACTCCTGCTGCTGCGGCCAGATCCAGCACTTTAGGGGCAGGAGCATCTCACGCCGGGCCAGGGCAGAGAGGGCGACAGAGACCTGGAGGGAGCAGCCCCTGTTGCCCCAGAGCTCGGGAAGTCTCAGCCCATCGTTTATTGCCAAAACCACAGATGCTCGGGGAGCGGGTGGCAAACACATTTCCCGGCTTGGGCTCGTTGAATGGGCAGAGGGAGGACGAGGAGGCAGCAGGAGAGAAGGGAGCTGCCCTAGCCTGGCCATGCATCCCTCCCCAGCACCTCTCTCCCCCCAGGGAGGGAAATAAATGAAGTTTTCAGGCATGCAGAGACCTGGAGATGTCCCTTTTCAGACACTGCATGCACTCAGGATGAAGGGAGATGCCAATTTGAGCCTAGGTTGTAGAGGAAGAAATAAACTTCCCCTTGATGTTAAATGGTATGGGAAACACAGAAAGAAAACGCAGTTCTTTGTGGCTTCCAGGCTCCGCAAAGCTCTCGTCCAGCGGGACCCGCCTCCGCACCGCCAGCATCCCTCCATCTCCTCTAGGCTTTGGCATAATCTAAAGCACATTTGACCAAACAATGGAGCAAAATGAAAGCTATAAACAAACGCATGGAGAAACAGGGTCGGTCTGGGCTCCTTCTCCACTGGTTGTGCAAATTGCTGAAAACGGTGGTTATTCTTCCCCACTCCGGGCAAGCAGGGCCACGCTCACCCTCCGCTGCCTCTCTGCCCCTGCAGCCTGCAGCGCCAGCGCTCGCCGCAGCCTGAAGACCAACCTGTGCAAGTGGTGCGACTCCACGCCGCCGGCCTGCGAGGAGAAGGTGTGCTACAGCAACTGCAACCTCAACTCCTACTGCGAGGACCCCTACGAGATCTGCGTGGCCATATGGTAAGCGGCGATTCCTGCATCAAGGGGGGATGCGGGGGAAAAAAAGGGGTTCGCGGGGCAGCAGCTCGTGGGAACGCACATGTATGAACCCCTGCACTTGAATTATTGCCCGTTAAATAATTCAGGAATTTCTCTTCCTCTCCCTTTGACTCCATTATAATTAAAACTACAATTTGCTGTAAAAAATTATTTGGTCTGCCCTATAATTAGTACCAGTTTATTTTCTAAATAAATTAAGCCTTTAAGTGCCTGACACAAAGTGTGGCAAGTTTCCTGTGGCACCTCTAAACCCCCATAAACCCCTGAGTTTAGCTTTACAAGCTGAACCCAAGGGCAAAACCAACAGCCCTGACCCCTAAGCCCACGATGTCCCCCTGCATCAGGCTGGTGAAACCCCGGTTCAGGTGCAGGGGTGCAGCCAAGGTCTGTCCCCATCTGGCGCATGGACGACTAAGCTGGTACCAAACTGGGGTTTAACCCACCTCCTTCCCATCCCCTAGGAAAAGCCTTCTTCTGTTTCTGCGGCAGATGCCTGGAAGGGAAACTCAATCTCGCATTTTAGGCCAAGCATACGCCGTGTTGTTTGGCCCGGAAGAGTGCCTCCCCCAGCTTTCTGGTACCCATGAGCAAAACTAAAAAAACATCCATTTTGTGTCTGCCCAGAGCGATTTTCCTCCTCTTTCCCTTTTAATTTGGCTGCCAAAGTGAAAGCCAGCCAAGCGCTTATCGCTAGGCTTTATCTCAACCTGCTAATTAGCGTGAATGCTGTACGCCCCGCTTTCAGTAGGAGTTTTCCTCAACATAATTGTTGCATTATGGACTTAAAAAAACCCAAAACACAAAACCAACAAGGAACCCAAACAAACAAACAAAATCCACCCCCTGCCCCAAATTCCCCTACACACACACGAGGAAGCCACCTTAAATCCTGGGTAGGCAATCCAGCATCTCTCTGGTTTTTCCCATTGAGAGCCTACACGTACAAGAAAAAGCAAGACCCCTGCAGCATAGATCCCCACGCCAGGAAAGCAATCCCACGGCACAGGACGGGGCTGCACCTTGCACCATGTATCAGATGGGGTGAGGCAGCTGCGGGGTCACAAATAACCTGCTGGCCCCACAGCCTCCTCCTAGCATCTCCCACCCCATCCTAAGACCCATCCTGAGATGAAGATCCCTGCAAGCTGGGCTTACCTCCAAGCCGGCCTTGCTGCCCATTCCTCATTTTCAGAGGCGTATTTGGATCATCTGAACTTGTCCTGCGTGGGTATCACAGTCACAGCAGCAGTTTTGGCCCCATGCTCGTAAGCAATGTGCTCACGTCCTCCAGCATGCCCAGCCTGGGCAGTCCATGGAGGAGGGATCGCACCCTCCTAGGACTCTTCATCTGGAAGCTCCTCTGACAAATTACCTGGGAATCCAAAGAAAATGTGGGGAGCACTGAAACTGCAGGATTTCACCAGGGAGAGGATGACAGATTTGTGTTCTTCCCCCTACTTTTACGTCTGACTTCCCAGCTGACCTCAAAGGCATCGTGAAACCTCTCCATACCTTCACCCTCCCACTTTGCACCACTAGGTTGGGAAGCAGAGGCTGTCCCTGGAAAAGTAATTAATGGTTGTAATTTCCTTTGAACGTCCCTAGGAGTAGTTGCAACACTCACCAGCCGCCCGTAGCCTGTGTGGAGCCGACCATTCCCATCACTCGTCCTTGCCCTGGGGCTGCCCCGCAAACCTGACCAGGGCTGGGTTATCCTGCCTCCTCTGGGGAAGGCTCTGGAAACAAGGGTCAAACCCTGGCGCTCCGCTCTTAGTTCTTAAATAGGTCTAATTACCCACTGGCTCTACAAGGCAGGCGCCGATCCTCCCCGTAGGAGAAGGGCCGCATCCCGGGTTGCGATTCCCCGGTGGTGCTGGCAGGGCTGGAGCCATCCATCCCCGAGCTTTCCAGAATGTCTCGCATGCCATGCCAGCAGCCTGTGTAAGCTCTGCTCCGGCTCTCTGAGGGTGAGATGCTCCATCACGACACCAACAGCTGCCTCTTAATCCCATCTCCAAGCTCCAGCTCCTTTCAGCTGCTACCATCTGCCGCACAAAAGGACATAACCCAGTTCATGCTTGGCCAATCCTAAATGCACCTGGGCAGCCCAGTTTTTTAGGATCTCCACCATTTGCTCCCCAAACCTCTTCCCTCACCCAGCTTGGTAAACAGCAGGTGGAGATGAAGCCATGGGTCCAACAAGGATGACTCCACCACACACCAAAAGAAGGGAGCTCCCACGCACCGCGACGTGGCTGTGCCAGACCTTCTAGCCAAACCCCCTCGTGTTGAGGCAATGCTGCCCAAATCCGTTGGGAGAGCTGGGGTTTTCCAGCAAAATGAGCTCCCTGTGCTTGAGGAGTCGGGCAACGGCCAGAGCCAAACCTATCCTTTTGCCCAACCCTACATGTGACACTTTTCCATGGCTTTAATGGGAGCCCAAACTAGGTGCTGCTGAGCAAAAAATGTGGCATGTGAGAAGGACCTAACCTGGCTGCTGAGGACTGGCAGTTAAAAAAGGTCTAAGGACTTCAGCACTATGGAGCTAGACCTGATGCTATGAGCCACGTTTCAGCGAGTAATCAGAGTTTCATGAATGAGACATTTTGGTAACAAACCTTGAAATATTTCACCTGTTCTCTCTGCGCTTGCTGAACACTCGTGCGCAGTTAAATGCAACACAGGCACTGGGATATTTTGCACCTTCATTCCAGAAAGGGAAAAATCGCTTGGGAATTCTTCATCCCCCCCAGCTCCTGTCTCTCAGCTGGTGGGAGGGATGTCTTGGTCTTGCCTGGCTCATGTTATGACCATCTCCGACACAGGGTGTGTTACACTGAGCTGAAGAAATACACAGCGATTAAAAAAAAAAAAAAAAAGCAGGGCTGTCCTTTCTTTTTGAAACAAAGAACAAATTCCCAAGAAATTACGCTTTTACCTCCCCCTTAATTATCTAAATGGAAATAAGGAGGAGCTAGAGCTTATTTGCTATCGCATCCATGGCTGTGCCAAGCCCCAGTGCTCCTCTGCCCCAGACCCAGTGAGGACTGGGACATCACCGGGTGACACAGCAGGTTTCATTTGTAGTTGTTCACAGTATAAATGCAGACACAGCCCCATGGCTGGGGAATTGTATCACCTTCACGTTATAATTTGGCAGCTCCAAAGGTCAAGCCATTTCTAGAAATAGCCCCAACCAGTGACTGAAGGGCTCTACCACCGCAGGTTGCCGGAGGCAGGAGCAAATGGTCCTGCAAGGATAGGGTGCAACAACCAGCAATTAGCCCAGAGAGAGCCCAGGCAATGAGACGGCATTTATGGGCTCCACCTGCACGCACTGGTTGAGAGGACCAGAAGGGAACCACAAGCCAAGCGGTCACTGGCAAGCAAGCATTTTGGGCCCCACATCCCCTGCCTCTCCCCTGCACAGGTGAATTTTGGGCAGCAGAGACCCCAGCCCCTGCTGAAGCAGAGATGTTATGACTTGTATTGCAGCAGAGGTGACGTACGAGGTGGGACCCTCATTTTGGAGGGTTTCCTTAGGACCGTACAGCCCCACAACCTACTGGCCTAGCAGCTGATGTTAGTAAAAGAGGAATTTTGACCCAAATCCCATGCAAGGCACTCAGCCTTAGGGTTGGCACTACCTGATCCAAGGCATGATTATGAACTGGTGAATTATCTACTGGAAACAATCAGAGTCTCTGGCTCACATCCTACTATTGGCGTGTGCTAAACATTTCTCTTTTCACCATTTGGAAGAGACAAAGGGCTTTAACAAAGCCCCTCCAAAGTACACCTAATTAGAATTATACCAGAGCCACTGCAAACAAGTCATTCCCTGCACTCCTTAAAACGAATGATCTTAAAACCAGGTTTAAGATGACACGTAGGTGACACAAAGGCTGAGCTGCTAGACTAATGCTTTGTTGGTTCCTTTGGCACGCGCAGGAGACAGGACAACGAAAGCATCAGGATCAGCACGCTCTGCCACAATCCCCACCGCCCCATCGAAAACCTCATGGTCCCCAACTACAACACCTCGCGCTGCATCATGACCCATCAGCCCAGCGAGGATGGGATCATCTACATCTGCGGCTGCGTGGACGAGCAGGAGTGCAACGATAAACTTATCTTTGAAAACCACACCAATGGTGAGTACTTTTGTTAATGTTATCTATGGAGGAGAAGCACCCAACGCTAACGACAAATGACTAGTATTTCCAATAGAGTAGGACGTGCAATGCCAGAGGAGATCTTTCAGCATTTTCTTTGACCTCCCTATATAAAAGCTAGGTAAAATTTTTACCCCGTTACTGAACCCAGTATTTTGTCTGTGGCTAAACCATCCCTCCCAACAATGCCTCCAGCCTTGGTCTGGAAACATCAGGTGATGGAAAATCCATCGTATCTCTTGGTAGGCTGTGCCCTTCAGCGCAGGGCGAATCAACCGGGGAACCCAAAAGCTGACGTAACCCAGCGTGAGTCAATGCTCTGAAAGCTTTAAATAAATTGCGTCGGAGCAAATCCCGCCCCGGCACACCCACGGGAACCGCTGGCGTCCACCACGGCTGCAACCCAAAAAAGTGGTAGTGCCAGGGCGCGGGGCTCCACATGCGGCAGTGCCTCCCCTGCCGCTCTCCTGGGGGTTTCTGCAGCGGTGTTTCTCTCAGGCGGGGACAGCCAGAGCTGCCCCGGTGCTGTACACATACGTGAGCGTGACTTGGCACGCCTGTAGATGCTTCTGCAGATGGCTGGGGATCCAACAGGAGCTGTAAATCCACAGGAGGGAAAACTAAGAGGCAGCTCGTTTCTCTACCTCAGGAGGGTCATATATTTTGGAAACGCTTCCAGCTAGATCCCAAGCCTTTGGGGGCTTGTCCAAACCTCCCTAACTCCAAGTAGACCAGGTTTATCCAAGTGCCCATCAAGAATCTGACCCGTAACAAAAGCAAAGTGAAACCCCTCCAATTTTCCATAATTACAGAGCAACGAGATGCTGAAAGTGAGCCTAAGCATAACCTGCAAGTCAGCAGCATAGCTTCTCCCACAACACAGGGAAAAAAGAAAAAAAAAGAAAAAAAAAATCACATAAAATGCAAATTCTCAGAACAAACAAGCCACTTTTAATGAAGGCAAATGACGCTAAATTTGGCAGTTCTTTGCTGCTTCCTGAGCCAAACATAACAGGTACACACACTTCTAGGGAGAGATAGTCAAATCCCAAAGCTGATGCTGAGATATGTAATTTCACACAAAAATGACAACTGGCTCATTGGAAACACTGCCTCCACCGAAGGCTTCCACAAACAACCTCCTCCTGCCAGCCGGCACGTAAAGGGCTCAAACTCGGAGCAAGGGCAGTGCAGACCTTAACCAGTTATCTCCTCTTTGATTTGGTTTGTGGGGCCAGCTTGGCAAGCCCCAGGCTCGTGACCCCATTGTTTACATCCTTTTCTTCTGCTTTAAGGGATTATTTGCATTTTAAATATTAACTTACGGTCATCTTCAATCATACAGACAACCACTGAGCAGAGAAATATCTAATACAGATGAGCACTTCTCTGGCAGCTGAAGCAGGCAGATTTTTTCCCATTTCTTGATTTCTTAAGCCCTGCTTTCAGGTCTGGCCTGCTGGGGGGCACTGCCCTAGCACCGGGGCTGCAGGGACCCCATCAGAGCTCAGAGACAACCCTAATGAACACGCGGAGGCGTCATTTCCTAAAGCCGTGCAAGCGGGAGCCCAGTGGACACCTTAGGAAGATGCTGGGTAAGGTTGAGCATGCAGAGTCCTTTCCACCCCTGCACCAGCTGAGCCTGGCCCTGGAGGTCCATCTCCCTTCAGCAGGGATGGAAAGACCCACGCAGCGATGCTCAACAAGGCGTGGGTTTACAGACCCGCAGTTATGGCCAGAGCAGCTACGTTTGCTCTCCGTGGAAGGGGTCTAAGCCGTGCCGCAACCCCTCTGTATCAAAGGGCTTGCCCTCAGGAAGGGGCATCCTCATGAAGGAATTTGCTGAAGTTGTGTTAAACTTCCCCTTTCCAGGACTGGTGCACGCAACTCCCTTAAAAATATCTTCTCTTTCTTCAGAGTTTCAAAGATGGGATCTTAAGCAGCGGGTAAATCCATTAAAGCAGTAGGTGATATCCAGGCCTGTTGCTTTCCAAAATAAACATATTCCTGAGTTCATTATTGATTTATATCAGTTTAGGTTGATCTTGTGGTTTGAACCTGATGCCTATTTTAGAAACGCTTTCACAGCCTTGCAGAAATTAGCTGCAGCACATTTTTTTGAAATTTGCCAAGGAAAATAGCTAAACGCTCTGTTTTTCCAGAACCTGAATTATGATCTGCACACACTGAGGTCAAGCAGCGCGAGTTTTGCTTATGGAATGATTCTTATCCCTCTTCCCTTGGGTTATTATACTTGGCAGAAAAACCTCTGAGTAAGATTTTACTTGAATATCTCTACTGAAGTCAGCATGTTTATTCCAGGAATGGCGAACATCAAAGGATCAGACAATTATATGTTGTGCGAGGGTTAGGGCTTTTTGTGTGCGTGTCCCCCCGCCGATGATCTGAAGGCTGACAGGGGTTTAAAAGAAATAAAACAAAAGCAGCCATGCCCAGCCGGTTAACGGGGGTTGGTGTTGTAACGCGGCGAGGAAGGAAATGCCAACACTGGCAGACAACGCTGAAACAACGCTCCTTTACGCTAATTATCGTGCAAAGCAACCCAGCGCTCCCCTGGGCTCGGTGGTCCTGCGCGCAGCCCCCCCCCCCCCCAGCATCCCTCCTGGCTCTCCGTGCACCGCAGGGGTCCAGCAAAGCTCCAGCCCCAAACCCCCTCAGAGCTTTGCTCCGTTCGAGCCTTGCCTCAGCTTTATCGCTGTTATTTCTGCCCCGGCTCCCCTCACCGTGAGCACAAGCGGGGCTTGGGACCCACCGAGGGGCAGCCGAGCCATTTTGGCGGCAGCAGCAGGGTCTCGCGTGCCGCACGGCCCAGCCCAAGCGATGCCGGCCAGCGTCCTGAACCCTCGCTTGATACACGGAGCTAAATTTGAGACCTAAACCCAGCAGCCCGCTTAATAACTGCCTACATCTGGGTTCTTTGCCCGGATGGGGTTTGCGCGCAGCACGCATGGCGGCCCCGCAAAGGGCTGCGCTTCATTAACGGCTTCGCATATTTTCCTCCTCCGCGTGATGAAAACGAGCTGTTGCAGACCCGCGGCGGCAGCGCCCTCGCCTTTGCTTTCCTCCCTGCAGGCTACTCCATGCTGCAGAGCAAAGAGGTGATCCCGGTGGCCGCCATCAGCCTCCTGCCGCCGCTGCTGGTGGCGGTGATGATCACGGTGACGTTTTACCTCTGCCGCACGCAGAAGCGGCGCAAGAGGGCCAAGGCGTGGGGAGGGAAACCGGGACAGCCGCCGGCGCTGCCAGAGCCCGGGAGGTCTGCCGAGCGGGAGGAGAAGTTATCCGTGCTGATGGATGAGAGCCCGGCCAGCCCCAGCCCCGCCGGCGCCGGCAGCCGCCCCGCCGAGCTGCTCCCCATCGAGCTGGACGAGATGGTGGGCAAAGGGCAGTTCGCGGAGGTGTGGAGGGCCAAGCTGAGCCACAGCCGCTCGGGGCAGTACGAGACGGTGGCCGTGAAGATCTTCCCCTGCGAGGAGTACTCCTCCTGGAAGAACGAGAGCCAGATCTTCACCGACGCCAGCCTCAAGCACGACAGCGTCCTGCGGTTCCTCACCGCCGAGGACCGGGGCACGGGGCCCCGCCGGGAGTACTGGCTGATCACCGCCTACCACAGCCGGGGCAACCTCAAGGACTACCTTTCCCACCACGTCCTGAGCTGGATGGACCTGCAGAAGATGGCGGGCTCCCTGGTGAGCGGGGTGGCCCACCTCCACAGCGACTACACCGCCTGCGGCAGGCCGAAAATCCCCATCGCCCACCGGGACATCAAAAGCACCAACGTCCTGGTGAAGAACGAGCAGGAGTGCGTGCTCTGCGACTTCGGCATCGCCATACGCCTCGACCCTTCCCTCACGGTGGACGACTTTGCCAACAGCGGGCAGGCAAGTATGACCCGCCGGCAAAGGGGACCCTTTGCAAACCACCCCCGGTCGCCCCACGGCCGAAGTCCTCGCCCACCCCTGCTAATGCCTCTCTCCTCTTTGCGGGCAGGTGGGCACTGCCAGGTACATGGCCCCGGAGGTCCTGGAGTCCAGGGTGAACCTGGAAGACCTGGAGTCTTTCAAGCAGATGGACGTCTACTCCATGGCCCTCGTTTTGTGGGAAATGGCCTCCAGATGCGAAGTGGTAGGAGGTAGGAGCATCGCACCAGGGTTGCCACGCGCCTTTTTGCTCCCTCCCTCCCCGTACGGGGACGTGGCTCGCTCCCACGTCCCCACCGATGGCACGGGACCTGATTTGGGGTGGCTCGGGTCTCTGCAGGGCTGCTACGAGCTGGCGTAGCAGATCCTCCCCCACGGCTGCCTGCCCTGGGTGCCACGGCTCGAGGGGGGCGGCTCGGTGGCCGAGGAGCAGGCCAGGACCCCAGGGGGTCATTTGGTCCAGCCTCCGCTCAAAGCCAGCCGGCCACCAAGTCACATCCCAGTCAGTGCTGGCGATGCAAAGCAAACCAAGCAGGAAAAGCCAAAGCTGCCTCCCCCTCCCCGGCCGCAAGTGCTTTTTTTTTCAGACAACACCAGAGAGTTTATGTTGCAACGGGGACTCGCAAACCCCGGCCTCTGACAGAGCCACGTCCCCCCTCACTTCCCGGAGCCACATCCTGGCATCTGAAATTGTGTGTAGCAAAACATTTAATTAACTGCCCTGCTGTTAGCCCCTGCTGCCTGCTCCCCTCTCTTCCCTTTTTAGCTCTCTCCGGTTCCTTCCCTGTCCCACCTACTTGCAATACAAGCCCACGGAGCTGCAAGAAGCTCCAACCCTCAGCAAGAAAGCTGCCCCAGCTGCCCTGCATGCCTCACGCCCAGTGGTGGGAGACCCTTGCCTGGCTCGGATGCCCCATGCATCCTTTGCTTCTGAGCCAGCATCCCTGGCCACCCCTCCCGACTCGTATTTCACCTGCATTCGCATCCAGGCTGGCAGAAACCCGGGTGGCCTCGCACCTCTGCCACAGGGCATTTCTCCTTGGCCTCCCATGACGTGGGGTTGCTCTTCTGGAAGGGCTATTCCTCCTCTAACCCGATCCATGCCAGGCAGCAGGAATCTGGATGCTGGTCCTGTAGTCACCTCTCCCATCTTTTACCAGCGCAACACATTTTACCTGCTCAAAATAAGCCTCACCCAAAGACAGGCCAAGTCCTTTGTAGTGCATCTCTTGGGTTCAGGAAGGTGGTCAGGTGGTTCCTCAGTCCTGTCTCTGAACAAAACCTCTACGTGAAAAGCCAGCACTACATTTCTATGTTCAAATTCTAAATTGTTTCCAGATCCATTTATTTTTTGCAGACTGATATAAACAAATGTATTCTCATCTGGTAGACCACACCAAAGCAAAGAAGTGAATGCATTAAAAACAACCTGTAATGCTGCTGTCGCTCCCTTGCAGAGGTAAAGAATTATGAGCTGCCTTTTGGGTCAAAAGTCCAGGAGCAGCCCTGCGTGGACACCATGAGGGACATCGTGCTGCATGGCAGAGGGCGACCCGAGATCCCGAGCAGCTGGCTGGTGCATCAGGTAAGCTGGGAGTAGCTGGTTCAGAAAAGAGCAACCCACATCATCCCACCTCACTAAAACAGCCTGAAAAATGATTAAAGCTATAATCAAAGCAAAAGTGGGCAGAACTCCTGGGCCCTACTTCCAGCTCCATTTTGGCTGGCTGAACCCACATAAGCCCCACTAGACCCATTTCCCTGGTGTATAAAAGCCACCAGCCAGGGGTACAGCAAAATTTACTGATCAATAGCCACGATCAGGAAGCATTCTGAATGTCAAGTGACAGTATTCAGTTATCTTGAGGATAACAGCAAAATGGAGCACTTCGGTGGAGGCTCTTCTCATGAAACAGTAAATAATTTGAGGCCACCCCACTTCTCCTCTAACCAGCGTATCCAGAAAGCTCTAGCTCAGAAGACACGCAGTCCCTCGCAGACAGCCATCTCACAGCAGGGACAGAGGGGAGGAAGGCGCATCCAGCCTCCTGCCTGCTTGGTTGTGGAGATTTCAAGCTCAAAATTACCTCTAACATGAGAGGTCATGACTTGGCATGCAAGAAGAAAGACTTCCACTTCTACAGGGAAATGCAGAACAGGAAGCATCTCCCTCGAGTGAAACAACCAGGAAACACACATAAAGCTGAGAGCAGGGAACCTGCTAGGTTCAAGTCTCGTCAAGGGGAAGCCTTGCACCAGCCTTCGGCTCAGAAGGTCTGAAAGCAAAGCATTTCAGCACAGAAAGCATAACCCAGTGCTCTAGAATAGAAACACTCTGGCAGTTAGAAGATGCGCTCTGTTAAAACCATCCACAAGCACACCCAGACCAACCAGCTCCAGAAACATAGCTCCCTCCTGGCCCTGACAGGGTCCTCTCTCCCCCAGGTCCAGCACTTTCTTCCACGCATTGAGGACGCAAGGGGTAACAGGCACACCAACCGTGATTTGCAGTCTTGCCTGACTTTGGTACTTCTTAAATTTCACATGTCTTGTGGAAAAACACCATCCGTTGAAAAACAATTTGGTTCATCTGCAAAACAAGCTGAAACGTTGAGCCTGCTGGCTTACAGTGCCTTGCAGTGTACAGTGCATCATCTTGCAGTATCCACCCATAAAACACACCACTACTGCTTCCACTCTGCCTGGATGGCACATCAAGCCAGGCTTTTCAAAAGGAAAGATACAATTTCATGGTCTTAGGAGGCCATGCGTTCCCTAGAGTATCTCCTCTCAAAACCATGTTTGTCCAAAGACTCGCAACTGACCTGACCGACCAAAGCTGCAAACAGCATCAAATGAATCTGTGGTTTCTGCTGGACCATGAGTGAATTTATCAGTTGGCAAGTCCATTGCTAAAGTTCACTCAGCCCTTTTCCTTGATGAAGGCAAGTACAGGAACTTCAATCAGCACTGCTACACATTTGAAGCCTTTGAGTATTCATCTCGGACATTCACCTCCCAGAGTCTCTGATAAACTTCAAAACCATAAGAAAAATATAGAGGCTTGGGTTGTCAAAAATCACGCTCTGACAGAGCCTGACCATAACTGCACTGTTTGCTGAGCTGAAGAAGGGCTGACTGCAATTGCCTCCGAGAAATAACGTTGCCGTAGTTGGGTTGGTCCAGCGTGTAAACAGAGCAAGGCTTGTAAGGTAGTAACTTTTATTAGACCACCTGATGTTCACTGGGGAAGAGGAACAGAAAAGCCACGTTGTGTTCCTGAAAGTTTGCCTCTGACTAATCTTAGCTGATCTAATAAACATCTCCTTACAAGTCTGGCTTTACATGATTTTCCGGGCATTTTGCAACCGATCTCCCAGGGTGAGGCATAGGGCAGCACCATCTGCTGGGAAGCAGCAGAAAGCCACCGGTTTGTGCCACTCCTGGGGTCAACAGCTTCCAGCTGGAGGAAGCATCGGGTGACACCAGGAAAGGGTGACAAATCTCTCATGTGAATGGGAAGCACCCACAGATGTTCCCACCAATGCAAGTAAGTTTGATGCAGAGCTCCAAATACTACTTCCACGTTTCAATCATCAGGATCGCTCTTAGTCAAGTGAGGACCTACACTGTTAACCGTGGTTTAAGATTTCCAGCAAACACGAGCATTAATTTCCCTGACAAAGCTGACTCACCCAGCATGCTGCCCATCTGCAGCTCCAGGGCAACAGTTTGCAAGGCTGCACAATAAAGCCAGCTGAAGAAATTTACCCCCAAAGTTTCCCAGATAACTTACGAACGCCTGAAGCCCATGCTTCTAGCTCCCTTCACACCCCACCACATTTAAAAGGAGAAATATTTTTAAAAAGGGTTTTTTTAGGCCAGGTAAATTCCTGGATCTGGTTCATGAAGCAGCTGAACAGACTGTTGTACTGGCACAACCAAAGGACTGGTGCAGGACAGGAAGGAGCAGTGGGAGCTTAAGTCAATATTGCCGCTAAAAATATGCTTGTAAAACTCAGCATCCTTCAGAAATCCGAGATATCAAATATAAAACCCAAACTAAGTCCAGTTTGTGAGCGTAACAAGATGTTCCAGTTGTACCACTCAAAAGAGCATCATCGCTACTTACATGGCAAACTGCAAATAAATGTCATGATTTCAGGACAAAATAAGCACAGAAAATCTAATGACTAAACCATATGACAGTGCCATGTTCTGTTTGAGAAAAGGCTTATTTTTAAAAGCTTCAGCTAAGCTAGCTCGTTTTTGCATGTTAATCAATTATCCGCAAATCCTTTCAACTAAGCTAATAAATGAGTGACGTAAGAGGCACTGAAACACACCATCTGTCAGTTTTACTGCACGATCCTGTTCTCTCTAAACTGTGTCCATTATGGAAGATTTAGTATGATGACCCTTAGCAGAGAGCCATGAGTTCAGAGTAAGGTGCAGAAGGACAGATGACATGACAGTACATCTGTGCAGGACTTGCATTTTCCTCTCGTGTTGGTCCATATGAGACTTTTGGGTTCTCTTAATTGGAAATTGAGAAATACACAAAAACCACTGAAAAACATGAAGCTTTATTTAGAATAATGATTTTTCCACTGTGTTGCAACCTTGGTTGACAATGATGTGAAAAGCAATAGCACGTGATAGGAATTATATAGGCAAAGGAAGGTTCAACATAGCTTCTGGTGCTAGCTGTGTTACTAGCTTAAGAGTGGGAAAAATACCAGCTGAATACTGCCATTTTGTTCCTAAGCCCAAAATATTGGGACTCTCTTCAGAGCACTACACAATCAGAAAAAAATATATTAGTGGGAGACATAAATAACCATTGTAACTGAGAGGAACTGAATGTGTCTGGAGCACACTGAGAAGTACCCAATCCCACCTAAGCCAAGACACTATTTTGTGGTGAGAAAACAAGGTTCAGCTGCATGCTGCAATGAATATTTGGCCCAGCACACTGTTTCAGGAAACTGCTAAAACAAGAAGTCAGATTTAAGAAGTTTCATTCCAAACTTGCCTTAACACCCCCCCACACACACACACCTCCTCCATGCAGGGCACAGGCTTGAAACCCAGAGACCTGGGCTCAGCTGCCAGCCTGCAGGTCACCATCTACACCTCTCCTGTCCCTCCTGATTTTAGGATGCTTCGATCTGAACAGGCAAGGCTGAGACAGGAGATGGAGGGCCTCTTTCCTTCCGGCCCCTATTTAAGTCCCACAGTCAACACAAACCAACTCCCAGGGAGGATTTCCAGGGAGCGTGGAAAACGCTTGGGACCAGATCCCAGGTGAGCCAAGGCTGCTGCTCTAACACAAGCAGTGCCAGTAAGAGTGCAAGCATTGGCGCTTGCCACAACTTACCAAGGCTGTTTTTCCTCCTGTGCTTAAGCTTGGCCAAAAAAAGCGTTTCTGCAGGAAGCTGTCAAAAGTATGGTAAAACGCTGTGATTGCATTAGATGAGCTTCTAGCTTCTCTTCCTCCTGCCTTCAGATCTTAATTCCAGCCCTTCTGACTGCAGGGAATGCGTTTTCTGTGTGACACCATCACGGAGTGCTGGGACCACGACCCCGAGGCTCGCCTCACTGCTCACTGCGTGGCCGAGCGCTTCAACCTGATGGCACAGATGGATTGTGACGACATCCTCAACAACAACACGGACAACGAGGCCAGCAAAACAGCTTCTCCAGGCAGGGAGCACCAGGACAGTGACGGGAGCAGAAATATGCAGTGACACAGCAGGCAAAAAGCCTCATCACAAGAAATGAGAGGATAAGTGAGAAGCATTTAGCTCATGGGAAAAAACCTCGCTCCGTTTTTCAAAATGGAACTAAGATCTAGTACATAACTTATTTATAAGGTCTGTTTCCTCCCACAGATACAATGAACTGTGGAATCAATACTTTGGTTAAAGTGCAACTTTATATATGAACTGATTTTGTACTTACTTTAAATGTATAATGATGCAAAGTATTCCTTTTATTATTTTTTAAAATAATAATGTTTAATCTTTTATTAATAAGCACCTGAATTCCATGTCTATCTTTTTAAGTCCTTCCATACTGCCATCATGACTTTCTCTCCTAACTGCTTATTCTGTACAGATCAAGACAATTTTCAGCTTTCGTTTTTTAATGGCCTCCACACACACACAAAAAAATCTGTTCTAACAGCAGAAAAACATCTTGAGATGTAACACGCCCCCAGTAGAAGAAATGCTGGCACCCAAGAAAATTACTCCTAGATCAGACAGTCCTTAATACAGTGTAAAGGCACCCGATAATCCAGTTTGCAAAAGCCTGATTTGCTGCAGCTCCAACACACCTTTTTTTCACTGGGGAACTCCTGGGTGTACTTGATAGTTCAGGTGGGTGCATGAAGCCTCTTCGATAGGGAAAAAAAAAAAAGTCACCAGTGTAGACACTGCTGTTTCACTCTAAGAAGTCTCCATACAGGATATCTAGACAACTCTTTCCCCCTATCAGTCCAGTTTCCAGCCACCTCTAGCCAATAGATCTGTGCCACAGTAATAGTGTCAACACAAATGTGTTGGCTAATTCTTCTTGCAACTCCTTTACACCCCTCTGCTGTGTTACTCAACCTGAAGAAACATGATCAGACAGAACTGGGACCTTTACTCCTGTAACCACCAGACCAAGCCAGGCTGCCTCTATAGTGGAAAGGCAATTAAGGAAAGGTAAGTCATACCTCGCTCTGAACCCTGGCCCTGTGCAGCTCTTAATCCCTCCACCCTTGGGAGCAAAAGGTAATAAAAACTTTAGCTGCTACTAAGAAGCCCTGCAAGCACATACCTGACACTCACCTAGACAGAGGTATCTTTCAGGACAGCATCGGAGAGGAACACTTTGCTTGCCAGCATGCAGCTGCATGGATCAACCCCTACCAAGAGAGGGGAAGGGAGAAAACCGTACAACAGCCACGAGCTTTCTACAGCCAAGGCTCCCCAATGTGGAGCAGGGAAGCAGATCTGCAGGGCTGTTTTGGTTTTCTAATGCACAGCTATGGCAGCACCAGCCCATATAAAAAGCTCTTCTTCTCTCGCTGTTGTTTCCACCTCTTTGGACCGTTCCACAGCTTCTAAATTAAAAGCCTAGAACAAAATTGTCTGTAAACCCTTCAAAGAAGCGTGGAAGGGGAATGAATTAGGTTGCATCAAATCTAAATAATAAAAACTTATTTCAGCTACCATGTGTAAGTCTCCACCTGCAACTGTGACCATACCTTTCATTCTCACCAATCCCCCACCTGGCTGCTACCTCCTGTCATCTTATGATTTTTCAAGCACACGCCCTTACCACTGACCTGACTTCAGTCTCATTTCTTTAATATATTAACCACTGCTCTACTGTATGTATGCCCAAGAGAAACAGAGAGCATAGGGCAGCTTTTCTGACACAGAGATAAGAAAACTATGGGAACACACCAAACTCTCCCCTCCAGGCTGTCTGATCTTTCCTTCCTGTAATATTCAGTGCAGAATTTCCCCTACCAAGTTTTGCACTAAGTTGTTTGGATACAACACAGATGAGTATGTTTACTTGTTTGTCCAAGTTCACTTCAAGAGGCTTTAAAAGACACTCTGACCTCTTCTTCCCACAGGTGACTGGGACAGAGGGGGATCAGACCGTGCAAACTAGACATTGAAGGCTGCATCGCCAATTTTGATGGCTGAAATCCAAATTCTCCTGGGGAGACAGAGACTTAATCCTAGGCTTGACAGTTTATACTGTAAATATGCTGAAAAACTTCTCAATCTATTCCCCTCCCCATACCTAAAATCTTGAACACTGATTTACATATTGCATTTTTTTCCATGGAAACCAAGTCCAGAATCAAGCTTTCAGGATTATACACCTGAATGCCTGCATTAAATAGGAGAGACTTGTCACACTCTTCCTTTTCCATAGCAGCAGGGTATGCAGCAGCTCTGAAGAGAGCCACTTATTTAAGCTCCAAGATCTGTTTATAACTCAGGGAGCCTAAAACCACTGAGATCAGTAAGGATTTTGCTCTTCACTTCAGTGGAGCCCAATCAAGCCAAAAAGACAGAAGGGAACGTAAGCCAAAATCCTACATTTTGCCACGCTCCCCATTGAACACACTGTGGTTCTAGCAAATATCTACATAGGAAGCAGCACTGA
Organism: Haliaeetus leucocephalus; assembly: GCF_000737465.1. Taxonomy (NCBI): domain Eukaryota; kingdom Metazoa; phylum Chordata; class Aves; order Accipitriformes; family Accipitridae; genus Haliaeetus; species Haliaeetus leucocephalus. The sequence continues at coordinate 24,395,693 of NW_010972437.1, forward strand.
CCTTCGGTCTAGAAGGTACAAGATGGAAACAACAGCAGTTATGCAAGAGAATCAAATCTGGTCAGAGTTGAAAATACATCCATTAGTCCGTAGGGTGCTTGCAACTCTCAGAAGAATCACATAAATGTCTTACAATTTAAGCTGGATAATTCAGTGGCTAGATTTTTTTTTTTAAAACTGTTTTCAGTTATGTCCTTTGTTTCTAGAACTAATTAGAAATTTGCATGGTAACTAAATCCACATCAGGAAGCCATTCCAGTTCTTGTGATCATCTGGGCAAAGGAAAGCTTCACCTTTTTTTTTTTCCTAGCAGCACCCCCATGTTAAAAGAAATCGTTTCATGTATTTTAAAAGACTAATTCTTCAGCATTGGGTCTATTTTTACACAACAAAATTAGTAACAGCTTTCTTAGTGTGAAACCACAAGCATACCAGAAGAGGGTGGAAGAGAAATAACTTGACTAATAATATTATATAAGGAACACAAATGGGTTTATGGTCAACATGGGAGCTTTTCAGTCTGTTTTACAGCCACCACCTTAACAAATTCCCAAATCAAAATTTTAAGCAGAGCTCAGTGACTGAGTCATAAATCTATATTTTAATAAGGCCAAGTTTGATCCCTGGAGTATGCTCCGCTGATAAAAGTTTGTTTTCTGCTCTGATCACTGCGATATTAAAAGCTGGACCTTGCACCACAGCCCTTGCTGTTTGTTTAAAGTAAATCTGCCATGTGACACAGATAAAACAACTATGAAACATATACAGCGTTGTCAATTTATTTTCTGTCCCTCTGCCACCCTGTGTTTGGTGCAGGTACCAACGAACCATGGAATTCCATGCGTTGCCACCATGATTCCTACCCCAAATCCTGGAATTGGCCAAAGAGCACACCCCAAATGTGCCACAGACCCAGAAACAAGGAGGAACTAATCCCACTGTTTTCATTTTTATTTTTATTCCTGGTTAAACATGAAAATGCCCAATGGATATCCAAAACTAACACAACAGGATGGTTGTATAGAACATCACAAACAAGACAGCAGGGCCTCAGACATTCTTCTGCTGGAGAATATAGTTACTACTCAAGTGCACAGTGCCAAAATATCCCACTTCAAGGGCCAAGGAAAGCCCAGACAGACAGGTCTCCAGCATAAAAGATAACAACAACCTACTCTTCCTGGTCACCTGATCTCTAGGAAAGCAGACAGAACAAATGAATCATTTTGCAGTTTTATTATCCCCACCCCTGCTTCTCACAAATGGACTATGACTCGCATTGAGATCTCAGTGCATTTCACAGCAAAAAAAAAAAAATGTACAAGAGGATCAAAATAGTTGTGCATAAACCCAACTTTTGGGTTTTTTTGCACAATTTACAGTTTGTGTGAAAGTTAACATGGTTATTTAAACCTTCTGATGCATTCTTACACTTTTATCTTCTCCACTGAAAACATCTTACCAGATGACACAGTTGTGAGTTCTCATGGTGCTGGATCAGGTGCAGCCATTGCCATGGCTGGGAAGTGGCAGATAATGTTATATACACTGACTGGAAGACTACATCAGAAGAAAAAACAGATTAAGGCACCACTGTTGGAAAAATTAAGGTAGCTTGTAGTTACAACAATAACGAAAGCCGTAATAAGTACTATTCTTAATTGCCAGCAATTCTTAGACTTCGATAAAATAGTTATAAAAAAAAAAAAACCACAAAGGATGTTTGTACCTGAATACAATTTCCTGATATCTGATTGTGTTTCAAATCAATACCCAGTCCTCAGCATAATCAGCCTTTTTGTTTTTTTAAGGTAAGATGAAGAACCAGGACCTACGGTCCATGTATTCACAGGTCACATTTCACTGCTTTGTTCTGAGTAACACCACAGGAGAAAAACCAAAACAATCCAAAGGACAGTTTATAACACTGATACTTCACCTCTGAGATGATTAGATGGGCAGAGAAATTTAAATACAAAATTGTACGTTTTCTGTTCATTTTGAAAGCCTTAGTCCTCAGGAAGGGAAGGTGGAGGAGGAAAAAAAAGGCCAAACCTCATTACATTATAACATGAGAAAAATCAAAGTCACTCAAAGAGATTTAATAAAATTAGGAGTTGAAAAGTGTTCAAATTACTTCTCCAATTCAAGTCAATTATTTCAAGTATATTAAAACGTTTCAGAGGAAAAATTTCTCCATGGTTACAATTCTAATTGCTTTTATAAATCCATAAAAAAGAAAGGTAGTCTCTACATATATCCCATATTCCTCCGATGCATGCACGTGTTCTTTCTGAAGAAAAAAGTCGTCACGATCCAGTTGTTTCTTAACACTGATTTCAGGCACATCTTCCAAACACCCCTCCAGTTTTCGCCAAAAAGGTTAATCACTGGGCATAAAAGCAGCAATTTTTTGTTGCTGTTGTCTACATGGGTACTGAGCAGGTTTCAGTTATTAAAGAGCTTGATGCAAATTCTGAAAAAAGTTCCCATGTCACTCCAAAATTCAACAGTTCCTTCTTCTCTTAGGCAGCTTTTGCAATCAGATCTACTTCAAAGAATCTTACGCAATTCAGATAAAATCTCTTGGATCATACAAAAACCAAGTTGGTTGAATGTACCTGGCAAGTTTGTCTCTACAACTTGGATTTTTTTTTTTTAAATCTTTTTTTTTTTCAATAGCTTTAAAGTGCCCTAGTATATTTATTTCTTTATGCTCATTTAAACTTTCACAATTACATAAAAAGGGGACACTCAGTGTGATTACTGTGTTTTGAGAGACAGAGGAAAAGGAGAGGGAAATCAGAAAACTCATCTTAAAGCAGCTTTTCTAGTTAGTGTCCGTTTGCTGAGTTTGCACCGTGGAGACTGTTTTCCAGAGGGGTTTATGATAAACCCAGCCATCTCCCTGCAATTTAAAGAGAAAATATGGTTATAATAAAGACACTGCCCCAGGAGAATTCCCTTCACAAAACTATTAGACTGATAGCTGTGAAAACCAGAAGGACATAGCTTATACCTTTAACTCCCACAGATTAAGACACCGAGACCAACTCTGCAGGCTTCTGAGACTGCTTCAGAACATGTATGGACTCTTGCTGAGCCACAGCATGCTCTGGGAATCGACTGCACTTGTAATTAACCCAGACGGAAAGCCACTCTTCTCAACTCCATGATCCAGATTACTTTCAAAAGCCAAACAAGAAGCCAGCAGAGAGGCAGCTATCCAGGATTATCAACTCTAACACAGCCCAACTGCTTACCCAGAAATGAAGTAGCTCAGGATAATGTTTAAACATTTTCTGAATAGATCTATATCTTGGATTAGCAACAAAATTTCTCATCTTCTAAATCTAGATACTAACAATACAAATATCTGAACTAATCTTACTAACGTAGCTTTAGAGAACAAAAAAACCCTTATCGGAGCTAACAGATAGTCCTGAACTTTAAAAAACAAAACAAAACTGGAAGAAAGCCAAGAAAAAACACTTTTTAGCCTATGTTTTAAACCCTTGCTAGATCACAGATAGAGGAAGAAGAAGAAAGGGGAGTTACATTACTGCAGTTTAATAGATAAAGCTTTCACTACAAGGAGAATCTAAACTACTACAGCATAACTTTTAGTTTAGTCCTCCCCTCCTGCAAGGGGGTCAGCAAAGCTCTCTACACAAGCAGGGTCTCATCATCTGGATCACACAGAAAGCCTATTTTGAAGTTATCGTACCGGCATTCCCCAGTCTTCCTAGGCAGGCTGCAGTCCACCTTGTTAAAAGTCTTACTATATTATTATTACTACCATTATTGAAATACACGTTAAGCCACCGAACAAATAAACTCCATCCAAAACGTAATGTACAAGAACCAAAAAAGTTCTAAGCTGAGAATTAACTCATGTTCCTTCTTGCTAACAGTAATATCTTGGGTTCATACACACACAACATAAGCAAAATTAGTACTACTGTGGTTTTTTTTTTCTTAGGGTATTTACTGTTACAGTCTACTTACACGTGTACATGTAAAGCTGTTTTCCATGTGTCACGAGGAAGTGCCTGGTAAAAGAAACCGGACCACAAAACAGGCAAACATTTTGTTGCAAGGGAATCGCAAAATCAAAGTGTTTGGGAAGTGAAGGGTAAAGTCAAACCTTTACATGTTTGGGAGCACTTATGTCACGTTACTCCTATGGATCCCATGGAGCTAAACTATAAGATCTAAGGCCAAGTACCCTGTTCTGACAGGACACGGACCCATATGTGCACCTGCTTTCATTGTAGCTCTGCCTCTGCCTTCATCAACAGCTATCTGCTTGGGAACTTACATCTTTAAGGAAGTATTTAGTACACCAAGGTGTTTCTGTTTCAGCACGAAGCCTCTCTTCATTCCTCTGTTGTTCTTCAAGGGCTCGCTTGTGCTCCGTAGCCTTATCGATGTCTCCATCCCGCAGAGACTCTGTTACATGCTGCCACAGCCTCCTACAAAAAAAATTGTTAACTTTACTTTTCCAAAGTTTTCTCAGCCTGCCACCTTGAACTACAGGATCACCACATGCAGTTCATTCAGAACAGGACCATTCCCTCCACTTATACATGACAGACCAACCCAGGTCAGAGCAGGATGGTGCAGCCCAGGTGGAAGGGCTCACAGCCAAGTCTTATAGCTACGCTAGCTATTAGAAGCAGATAAGAATGGCTCTGAGGTTTTGGCTGTGATAATCTACTGTCTGTATACCTTTAAAATTGCCGTGGAAGTGTTATTCAACAAGCAGTTTCTTGTGAGGACCTCCCTTGTCAGGAGTTGCCCCACTGTGTAGCTGATGGTTAAAAACAAAACAAATAAAGAGGCTCTGTTGTAGCAGGTACTTTATGAACCCCTAAGACAACTCTGTCCATGGATAAAAGAGATGAGATAAACAAACATGTGCCTGCACTTTTTTTTTTTTTTGCACTCTTTATTATGCATTTGTGTTTTGTTTTTAAAAAAAAATAAAAATTCAGATCACTGCTGCTAAGTACTATCCACAAGTAATATCTACATTTGCAGGTTTTCCTAAGGCATTCATTAGACTGCTTAGGACAAAAAGGGTCAGACAACAGTAAACACATACTCTACCTAGATTCAAATGGTCCTTGTTTCTCAAGGGGACGGACTCGTTTTCTTGTCACAGACAGCTTTGTCAAGTCCACGTATTTTGTCTCCCCATTGCTGTAGGTGAACTCAAGTACACTGTTCCACTCTCCTTGCACTCTGCAGACCACTGTGTTTGTCATGTTCTGTTTCACTTCACCTGTGACTCTAGGAAAGCAATTAATTTTTAAAAGGCCATGGCTGAAGACACCTGAGGAGTGTTCCTTGCATAATCACTCAACTTAATTCTGAATGAGTTTGCAAACTTGTCACACTGTCTTGAGAAATGTTAGTTACTTGAATTGCATTTGCATGGAGAATTTCAAAGAGCAAAGCGACTTTCACTCGTCGCTCTAGTTCTCTTCATGTTACCCAGGAAACTCCATTAAGCTTCCGCTTAAACTTGTTTCAAACCTTTTAACAGAACTAAAGATGGAAAAGAAACTAACACAGGCTGGTTCACATGTAACAAGCAGTTGATGTTTCCACTTGAAACATGGCATCAGATACATAGTTCAGACTTAAAAAATAAAAATTAAACTTTCTAGCAAGCATGTATCTCACTACCTGCTGGAACTTTATCGCACATCTTTTTACATCTCAATGTTCTTGCTATGTAGGTCGTCTCATTTTTATGTTGCTCACATTAGCAGCAGACACACAAAGGCAGAAAGCAAGGTGGGAAACTAGGAATCAGGAGAACTGCTTTTCTTTCCTGCCTCTTCCACAGAAACCTCTGCCAATAACAAGATAGTAAAAATGTCTAATACACAATATTTCATTCAAAGTGTTGCACAGATGCTCCAGCATCACCATAATTGCACACACACTGATGCATATTTTTCTTCTCGACATCAAGACCTGTCCAAAGACCTCCCGACACTCACTTCATCCTGAATCAAGGAGCGGAAGCTTACTGAGCATTGCTAGACAAGCAAATTACCACCCTCAAACAGAACTTTTCTCCCAGAAAGAAGAAACAAAAGGGTCTGCACGCTATGCAAACAAGACTTGAGACATTCTCACTTGTAAGGTGCTGCAGGATTCACAAAGGACACTATCGCCAGCTCCAATTAAACCGCAATTACCAGTACACAAGCTCCCTGCAACACACCACTCTCCAGCTCCCCTTCCCACAGTTCATCAGCACTCACACAAAGTACCCGTTACATCTCCTTTCACACTTACATTATGTGCAGCTAATAATAGCTAACTTGCACGCCACTGGTTTGCTCTTATTTCCTTTGAACAACTGCATACAGAAGAGCAGAAAACAGCAGTTCTGTGCTCCCACCTTGCCCACGCTGGCTGCGTGGTGTCATGCTCAGAGGCAGAAGGGAGCCCAGGACACGTAGATGCCCCTTCCCGTCACTTCCAGCTGTGTCTGCATCTACCTGTCCGTTCCCCCCAACCGAGCCTGGCATCAAAACAGAGAAATTGATTTCTCAGGCAACGAAACAAGTATCACAGGCCAGACCTTGCAGCACAGAGATACTGGATGCCAGTCAAGTCAGAGCTGTGGGGAACGCCCGGGGCAAGTGGGGAAAGCTCACAGCCAGCTCAGAGCAGGAGGCAGCAGCCAGGGCTTCTGCCACATCTTGCACATGAGGGAGGCAGCTGGAGCCACATCACAGTCCAGCAGCTCAAACCTAATTTAACTTCATTAGAAACGTCTTCCAAAAAACCGGACTCATAAGTATGTGCTGCTCACGCACAGTTTTCCATTACAAAAATTTAAGATTCACTCAAGAAAACAGGCCAGAGTTGAAACAATATGAGCAATAAAAGCATGTTTACATTAAACTGTTACGCTTTTTTTTGTGTGTGTTGAAGTTAACAAGCACTAACAGTTTCTGAAAACAACTGAAAGAGTAGGCGACAAGCAAGCAGCCTTCACTTCGTGCTTCTTTTTCATCCTATGACTTCCACACCTCACTGAAGCTATTACACATGGTGGAGTCCCTGTCCTCCTCCCAAGAGATCTCTGAACAGACTGAATCCAGAGGATGCCAGAGACCAGCCCATTCGGACTTTGCAGTTACATCTTCACAACTTCAAGAGCTTAATTTTTCCAAGCACTGTGTGTTTACAATACTGACATCCAGTATTTTAATATCAACCACAAAATTACTGTCTCTGCTCAGCTTAAAGTAAACAAAGTTATACCACTCACTACTAAGGTGCAGCATCCAGCTGCTACATTAAACTCTCATTGCAACCTATATTTCTTAAAGCTGCATTGCTCTGTGACACACAACTATTCCCAGCATCACAGATCATAACACCTGCCTGAACTAATATTAGTGATAAAAATCTGCTAGCGCTTATTTGTAAGCTTGGCATGATTGATATATGCCTAGCTGTTCATTATCATCATCCTCTATTTTATCAAGCTAAAGAGGTACAGGACCAAGGAGCCAATATCCAGCTGAGGTCTAACAACAAGGGTCACTCTACAAAAAAAAAAAATCTATAACATTGCCATAGCAACTCACTTGTGCTCTGCGTAACCATGACAACACTGCTGCTTCCCCATCAAGAGATTCTTTTGGCAATGTCCAATCATCACCATGTCAAATTTTCAATAGTTACAGTACCTTGAACAGATCTGTCTTTAAAAAGCCTCCACATCTGTGACTAATTTCAGAGAGACAAATAACAAAACAGTTTCCAAAATTAAATCATTGAAGTAAAATTGCATCCTATCGCTTATTTTTTATGGCACAACAGGAGCTATTGCAAGGTGGAAGACACATTGTAAGCAATGGAAAAAAAATCCCAACTGATGCATCACTTTAAAATTGTCACAAGTGAAACAGAGCTACATGTAAGCTTCAGTTCTCCAGGTGCCATTGGGAAAGGGGAGTTATGCTTGCAAGTTAAATTCAAAGCATGTATGGGAATTTATGGGGCAAAGCATCTCCTCAAGATGGAGGTTTTGGTGGGGTTTTTTTGTTTTCCTTTAAGCAATAAACACAGCCTTACTCTACTGTTTCAGGTAAAGTGATTTAGAGAAGACTGCTGATTTTTTGCAACCTGAGAGCAACCCACGTTTAAGAAGTTCTGATGTTCTAGGCTGTTACATATTTCATTATGTGCTGGGTTTAGCTGGAATAGTTAATTTTCTTCACAGTAGCTAGCATGGGGCTGTGTTTTGGATTTGTGCTGGAAACAGTGTTGATAAGCCAGGGACGTTTTAGCTATTGCTGAGCAGTGCTTACACAGAGCCAAGGGCTTTTCTGCTTCTCACCCCACCCCACCAGCGAGGAGACTGGGGGGGCACAAGTTGTTGGGAGGGGACACAGCCGGGACAGCTGACCCCAACTGACCCAAGGGGTGTTCCAGACCATGCGACCTCATGCTCAGCACATAAAACTGGGGCAAGAAGAATGAAGGGGGGACGTTCAGAGAGATGGCGTTTGTCTTCCCAAGTCACCGTTAGGCGTGATGGAGCCCTGCTGTCCTGGAGATGGCTGAACCCCTGCCTGCCCATAGGAAGTGCTGAATTAATTCCTTGTTCTGCTTTGTTTGTGTGCGCGGCTGTTGCTTTGCGTATTAAACTGTCTGTATCTCAACCCACGAGCTTTCTCACTTTTACTCTTCTGATTTTCTCCCCCATCCCACCAGGGGGGAGCAAGTGAGCAGCTGTGTGGGGATTAGTTGCTGGCTGGGGTTAAACCACAACACATTATCATCTCTAACACATTTAATCTAAGAAAGGTTTAAACAAGCACTGTCCAGTAAACAGCTGAGTGTAAAATGGTCTGAAATCAGATATTCTTTGTGTGACTACTATTTAATTTTCTCCTTCCTCAATTAACTGTCTCTCTTGAGACAGAGTGCTAATCTGCCGCAGTCTTACTACAAAATGTCTAAAGACATCAATGTTAGTGAGTTTCAGAAGCTTTTGCACCAAGTGTGCAGACACTTCCTACGATCTGCTAGATCCCTGGATCATCTTTCTTTTACCTGTTAGTTTTTGAACAAGCATACACATGAAGAATTACCGCTACAAGAATGTATTGGTTTTGTGTGGCAAGGTTTTGGTAGCCGGGGGGGGTTACAGGGGTGGCTTCTGTAAGAAGCTGCTGGAAGCTTCCCCTGTGTTCGAGAGAGAGCGAGCCCATACCAGCCGGCTCTAAGACAGACCCGCCGCTGGCCAAGGCCGAGCCAATCAGTGATAGTGGTAACGTCTCTGTGATAACATTTTTAAGAAGGAAAAAAAGTTGGGACAGTGAGAAACAGCCGCTGGAGAGAGGAGTGAGACCATGTAAGAGAAACAAGCCTGTGGACACCAAGGTCAGTGAAGAAGGAGGGGGAGGAGATGCTCCAGGCGCCGGAGCAAAGATTCCCCTGCAGCCCGTGGTGAAGACCATGGTGAGGCAGGCTGTCCCCCTGCAGTCCAGGGAGGTCCACGGGGGAGCAGATCTCCACCTGCAGCCCGGGGAGGACGCCACGCCGGAGCAGGTGGGTTCCCAAAGGAGGCTGTGACCCCGTGGGAACCCCGCGCTGGAGCAGGCTCCTGGCAGGACCTGCGGATCTGTGGAGAGAGGAGCCCACGGAGCAGGTTTTCTGGCAGGACTTGTGACCCCGTGGGGGACCCACGCTGGAGCAGTGTGCTCCTGAAGGATTGCACGCCGTGGAAAGGACCCATGCTGGAGCAGTTCGTGAAGAACTGCAGCCCGTGGGAATGGCCCATGTTGGAGAAGTTCGTGGAGGACTGTCTCCCGCGGGAGGGACCCCACGCTGGAGCAGGGGAAGAGTGTGATGAGCCCTCACCCTGAGGAGGTGAAGCGGCAGAAAATAACGTGTGATGCCTGTAAACCCCATCCCTGTCCCCCTGTGCCGCTGGGGGGGGCTTGGTGGAGAAATCCGGGAGTGAAGTTGTGCCCGGGAAGAAGGGAGGGGTGGAGGGAAGGTGTTCTGAGATTTCGTTTTATTTCTCATTACCTTACTTTGGCTGATTTGTAATAAATTGAGCTAATTTTCCCAAACTGAGTCTGTTTTGCCCGTGACAGTAATTAGTGAATGATCTCTCCTGTCCTTATCTCAACCCGCAAGCTTTTTGTTATATTTTTCTCTCCCCTGTCCAGCTGAGGATGGGGGAGTGATAGAACAGCTTTGGTGGGCACCTGGCGTTCTGCCAGGGTCAACCCATCACAAAGAATTACCATTTTTGTCTTTAAAAAAGGTATTTTTACCTAGAGATTTTCTGTAAGTTGCTTAAACTTGATAGTCTTATGTTTCTTATACAGAAATCCTAAGACCAATAAGTAACAGAAGACTATTTACTAATGAACCCTGCAGTGCAACTACAATGCATGTTGCAAACAACATGCAATGGGAATAAAAGCCAGGAGCTCTGTTCCCCCTGTGGTTTGAACACAGAGTCAGAAAAACATGGAATTTCCTTACTGTTTGTAAATGTAACCTGACTTTTCCTTGAGGATCACATGAGATGCAGTTGTTTAGCTGATACTGTTTAAGAGCACAGTAATACCTCAAGTGTTTATAAACAGGAAAAACTATGTTTTCTCAGACTACAAAATGAGTATTATTCAGCACACAGAACAGGGGAGTTACACTGCTACTGCAATTCTAGAGCACAGACTACGTGATAAAATAGAAAAAAAAAAAGAAGTATTCTCACCGATGCAATTTGCCACCGTAGAAGGGCTTGGTGTGAAAGTTAATACTTGCAGAATACCCAGTCTTCACACAGTTAATGTTGACTTTTCCTCCCAGTTCTACCCAGGGAACAGTTAAAATTGACCGAGCGTACGCACAGGGCAGAGAGAATGTGTATTCTTCCCCGTGTTCCAAGAGACTTAAGAGACCTGTGTGAAGAAATACAAGAATTCTTAAATCAGCACCATTTTAGAAAAGACCAAACGAGTTATTGAAACAGATAGCCAATACTGTATCTGACTACTTTTCCTCATAGCCCCTCACACCAAAAAGGAGAAAAAAACCCAAACAAACAAACAAAAAAACCCAAACAAACAAACAAAAAAACCCAAAAAAAGTGACATTTATTACAGATTCTAGATACAAACATTTTCCTGAAAGTACTAACCTGAGTAACATGTATTTATGTTTCTTTTGGGGAAAACATATTTATCCTAATAATATTGCTCCATAAAGTACAATATTGTGCTGTGCAACATACTTTTCAGTAGTATGTAAAAGGGCTGGTCACACTCTTATTGACAGTTCTGGAGCATGGCAATGCAAGAATTATGCTGACAATAGGAAGTAATGAATGAATACCGTGAACTGCAGATCCTGAGGAAGGCTAATACTCCTGTTGTGTTTTCCCTCCCTGTAATACCCTATATGAAGGCAGGTAGCAGAGACAATTCGTCGTACCGCATCTCTCTGCCAAGATAAACCCAACTCTTCCCGACAGTAGCTTTTGCAATAAATGTCAAGAATCTCGTAAAAACCTACAATTTTTCTTTGTGTTTTAAGATGTGTGGGTTTGACTCCTATGAAGAAAATAAACAAACTGCAAGATCTCCCTCTTGCCGTTACAAGAACATAGCATGACAACTGACTGATGCCTGCATCAACCCATGCCTCTGCAGCACATTATCACTGTGCATCTCACCTAAGTATGAAAAACATGAGAAATCCTGAAAAGTTATGACATGATTTGAGAAATGCCTTAGAAGAGATATTAACTTCAGAAATTACCTGGTATAGCCAAAGCATTGAGATGTGCCTTCCACATCCCCTGCCATGCTCATTCCCTTGTCCAGTACATAGCTTACATGCAAGTGCCTGGAATCCCCAGTTACTGCGCAATATAAACAGGGGACACAGAATGGGAGAGGCTGTCTCATCTCTTGCAGTAAATACTAGTACTAAAGGGAAATTACAGTTTAAGGGCAGTTACCCTTCTCTGTCCCTAAAGGATCCAATCTCTCCAGTTAAAGAAAATTAAAACTTGCATAGTAAAATACATTAGGTGCCATACATGCAAATACAAGCATACTTCTATTTAATAAATGTCTGATGCAAATCAATTTGTCCGATGCTTTGGAAACATTCATAAATATCAGTTTACATCACAGTAACTGCCCTTTGGTTTAAAAGTAAAAATTTTATTTCCAAATATAATCCTGATTTTTGGCAAATCATAAACCTATCTAGATTTTTTCCCCCATATGAAAACTTGCTGTGTATAATGAGGACTTGTCATATCTTCTGTACTTTGTGAACAGTAAAAATAAAGTAAGAAATCACTGAATGATTGTATGTTAAGGCTTGCAGATCACAGAGATTAGAGGAAAACCAGAAGTATGTGGGAAAAAAAAAAATCTGAAAACCTACTGACATGTTCTGTAAGCAGATTTGTATTTTTTTTAAGTCTTCCAAATAAAACTACTGAGCAGCATTCATCTGTGTTTCTGCCAGAGGAGTACAACATCAACTTTCCTATCAAACTAGTAATATTTTAACAACCTTCTAAAATGAATAAAGGATGGAAGTAACACTTACCCTCACCAATCATTGTCACTCCTATTGACATTCCTAAGAATTTACTTTTTGTCCAGACGTGGGCATTGACACACATCTTTCTCTCTACACATTCAGCATAAAACCCTGAGACAGGAGGATGGTGGGACACTTGCTCGGCTACAAATTTTACTGTATAGTAGTCCAGCTCTGTTTGGCCTTCCCTATCTTTAGACAGAGTTACTTGCTCTGAGGAAGAGTGAGCAGAGAAGTTACTGCCAGCATCAGTGGCTACATCGCTCTTCGGCATCCTCCAGGAGCAGTGAAATGTTTCCCCAATGATTGGATTGTATGGTTTCTTTGCAATAGCTCCTTTGCGACCTTCGTGAAATGAAGTGAGATAATACTCAACAAAGCGGATCATCCTCTCCTCAGGGGTAGCGCCATTTGTGATTGCAATGAAGAGATCTGGGTGGGACATGAAGTCTGCATACATCTCCAACAACGATCGTTTCTCTAAAATAAAAGTGGGAAGAACCACCTGAAATAAAAAAAACCAGAAAGCTCTAGTAAGTAAAACAAAGAGACAGGCATTTTTACAAGGGAAGTTTCTCAGGTGGGGGATTCTGTCCTGTTTTGGACACACTTTCAGACTGAACTTTCTTGTCCCTCTTCTAAGATGTGAGCAAAATACAGTGATCAGAGGTCCCAGAAAAACAATTTACAAGGAGAAAAAAGCCCAATAAGTACTATTAGGACTAAAGAGGTTGAAAGAGACTGAGCATCCCTCAAAAAACATGAAAGAGCTGCAAAGAGATAACACGTCCCACATGTCTGTGGAGGAGAAAACAAGCAGGAAGGGGCTCAAACTATAGCAAGGAAGGTTCAGAGCAGAGGTTATGAAAGGTTTCATCTAATGGAGAGAAAAGCAGGGAAGCTATGCCAGTGCTCTTGAGAGCCTGCAGAGTCTCTCTCACCACAGCAACTAGGACAAGCATCCATGAGAAATAACATAGTTGATCCTGTACCTCTGAGGAGAAGACCTTATACTTTCCCAGTTACATTCACCACTATAAAAAACAGCAGTCCTGTCCTTTGCTGGGCCAAGAGCAATACTGTAGGGTAAGAGGCTGTGGGTATCATCAGTCTTTTCCTTCCCTGTAGTGGCAACTAACCTCATGTAACTAACTGCTGTAAAGAGCAACACAGGGTATCTCAACCATGAGATCAAGATAGTCCATTTAAATTAGCCACATCCAAATAGGTAGAGCACAGACATAAGACTCTTAGTAGATATAGAAGTTAAGCGGAATAAACTTGCCATGTTGTTGTAACACCAACCTGGAATAATAAAGTTGCTTTTCACTTCAGTACCCTGATATTTAAGTTAAGTGTGATTCTAACAACTGCATTACCCATTTTGAAGTCAGGCTCATTACATTTCAATGCTTTGCCTGCTCTGAACTAAAGACAATTCTACACACACAGCCAAAAGTCACAACTGGGAGACAGACTTGACAATTTTTTTTCAACTAAGAGAAAAAGATAGACCAAATCCCATCTTCAATGTAAGTGAAAAAATGACTTAATAAATTCCTGATTAAGCAGTGGGGGTTTAAGTTTGGCCCACAGGCAGCAGGGCCTGTTCATATCACCTTTTTTTTTTTTCCGAACTGTGAAATGTAAGCTTCACAATACAAGTGTTTCTAGTGGTCAAGTAGCTAGTGCTCAAAAAACACAGCTTGAAAAAAAAAAATTATAATCCATAATTCCAAGAAAAAGAGTGCTTTTCTCATTCTATGTAAAATCCATTTTTTTCTTTAAAAGTGTCTAGTGCTTGTGGTAAGAAGTCTTTACAGGAGTGAATTGAACATAAGCTGGTAGCAGCCTGATTTTCCCAGATTTGCTGCCCAAGTTGTCTAGTAGCAACTGAGTGTTAATTTTTCAAAGCTGCTTGCTTTTGAGATCTGCACTGAAGTGTTAAACCCAATTCTCTCCAGTATAACTTTGTTCCTGCTTGCTATAGCTGTGAGCAAACACAGAAATAAAGAGTAGGACAGAATGGTGTAAAAAGACATCTGAGGATAGATAATGGGGAACCAAAAGAAAACTTCTTTTCAGAAGCAGCATGAATACAGATGGAGGGTTATGCAAGTTGCATGTAGAAGCATTATCAAGTAAGAAAAAAAATCACGGAAGGAAAGCAGAAAGACAAAAATATAAGAAAGCTGCAGAAAACAACATGGGAAGAGTAAGGTGCAAACACAGGAAAGAAAATAGGCCATTACAGGAAAGCCAACAAAAACATAGTAGAAAACACAATAGAAAAGATATGGCCAGTTGCACTAAAGAAAATCCACTACCTCAGCATGCTTCACTTAAAACCTGCCTCAAACTGGGACATTGTATCTTGGTACCTGAAGTTCCTACAGGCGACAATTTCATATTAAACTCAATATTGTTCAATACAGGAGCTGAGTTTAAAATGACACTTCACTTTTACTGCAGCCAGTCTTCATGCTTCAGTTACTTACTCTTGTTAAGTCCATGCCAAGTTTCAGCTGAGACAAGAGATGCAAGATAACACTGCGCTGTTCTTCCACCGCTCCTAGATCATCTTCTTTATCATCACAGATATCCTCCAGCTCCTCATCTGGATTTATTTCTTCAGGTTCCTGGGATAAGAGCCATAAACATCAGCTCAAAGATGTGACTGGCCAGACAACATCCAAAAAGGACTTCATATTGTATTTAACTGTCCATGTATGAAAAAAAGACTAAACAAACCCCTGCAGAGAGCTACACAATGGAATCTACCCCAAGATAAACAACAGCTGAAGAATTTAAAGGGACATTAAGATAACTCAGTGCAGATTTCATCTAGCAGATTCAGGCTAAGATTTCACACCATCTCTCACACAAAAAAAAAAAGCTTAAAAGCAAGTATGACCTGTTTTCCTGTAAGTTTTGTGAGCTAACAGAATGGCAGGCAATCTAATACATACAGAAAAATCACAAAGCAAAAGCTACCAGAGAGTCCAACCACCTCACTAACACCCCTTCACCTCCACACTACTTCAGGCTTTTCAGTGTTGCCATCATTACTCCAAAGGCTGCAGCAAATGGTACTTTCTAGTCACTTGCTTACTGTCATGCCCAATGAAAAGCAATTAACATATCTCCGGGCCAGTCTTCACAAGCATTATGAATGTTGCTGCTAGTGCCAATATATAACAGTAAAGGAAAAAGGAAAAGTAACTTGGAGTAGTTTTATAAAAACAACAAAAAACCCCACACATCCTAACAGACAGCTAGAGTGTGGTGTGTGTATAACTAAAGCACCCAGACAGACTAGCTGAAGTTATATTAGCACCGTTCTAACAATCACCACCCCGCAAGCAGAAAGTCGAACACTTCAGGTGGAAGGGATGGTGGTATCCCTAGGGCTCTGAGCAGTGTCCTCCTGGGGCAAACAGCTGGAGGGAGGCAGATGCAGAGGGGAGAAGCACTGAATGCTACAGAAGGGCAGCAATATGTGTCTGCCTAAGCAAAGCCCTTTGTGCTGGAGCAGCTGCCCTAGCTCAAGGCAAATTTATGAACATCCAACCACCAAAAACAGGGGGCCAAGCCCTTACACAGAGCTAAAACCCTGATGAAAATTGCACTATCACACAGGTGAATCCTCTCCAAGGATGCTACACTGTTCTGCTATCATAAATAAGAGAGCTGAAAATATCCAAGGGGAGCAATAAGACTACTCATATCCCAAATACATTAAGCACTTGAACTGTAACTTAATTATTAGAAGGAGGAAGGAATTAAGTGATTTATATGAAAGCCCCTGGTTTGTTTCATTTTTTCTTTTTTTAACTTTCTAGCAACTACTCTGATCCATTTAAAAATCTATAAACTATAGCAACTGAAGAAATCTTTTCCATTTCAATTTTGCTATAAGATAGCACAGTGCTGTTGCAGAAACATACAACAGCACATTACCTTTTCACAATGACACAGTCTCATCCAAACAACTGTGTGAAACCAACTAGTATAAAAAGAATGTAATTATGATTTTCTAGCTTCGTTAGGAAAAGTTGTTCTTTATCATAATCCCCGCTGGTTTTTTACTTTAGTATTTTGCACTTCAAATCAATTTTGACAGTTATAATGATACAGACTGTAGCTTATTTCAAACACATTAAGCCATCCTGAAGTCAAGTGATGAGAGTTGCTCAGATTAAGAAAAACAGATGCAGCAAGAGCTAAAAAGGAAAGATGGGGAGAATTAATAACTGGAGACCAGCAATTTTGTCTTTCATCTGCTTAGGCAGTCCTTCTTGGGCCTGTTTTGAGAGTGTCATGAATTCCAGTTAGGTTTTTTGCACTTCAGTATCCACATGTTTTATATCAAAATGCAAGGGAATACTGCCTATTTCAACATCTTGCATTACCCTCCCAATTGGCTCCCTCCACTTGACAGGTAGTTGCAGAAAGCAGCAAAAAATTATTGAAAAAGCAAGGTAGAAAGTTTCATTTACTGCAACTGTACTCACTCCTCCAACAAAGCTAATCAAAAAGTGCAAGAACTGTCATTAAATCATTTTCACAGAATATGATTGAAACATTTACAGATATTCCTCAAAGTAACTCCCCACAGAAACGGGATGTTCACATTACCTTACCCTTGTTAGCTGGCAGGGCTCTGCAATGGACTGCTCTTCTCTGACAGATGCTGGCTTGTTTACCTCTGCTGGAAAATTCTGAGCCGCTCCATTTTTGAAGTGGTTTGCCAGAGATATCTTCGGGTCCAACCAACTGATAGCCGTTCCTGAAGCAAAAGAAAGTTTGCGCTGAAACTTGCTCATCCTCTGGAAGGTCGGTAAATAGCAGTTTTCACAGAAGAGTTATTTTTTAAGGACTAAGCTGAAAGCAGCCAATTCCTCCTGCAGCCAATCCCTTCAGCAGCCGCTACACAAAGGTGGTGCAATGAGACACCACCTTCAGTGATCATTAGCACAAACACTGCGATTGGCGAGCTGTAATACAGGCAACTTGGACTGGAGAAACTAGTTGGTGTCATGAAAGGTGTAATCAGACACTACAGGAAGAACCCAGTATCATGGGAACGTTAAGTAACTCTTCCAATTTTCTTTAACTGGTACCAAAAAAAATAAGCCCGCCACTTATCAGCTTCTCAAACCCAGCTCAGTTCTACACTAAAAAGAGCTAAAGCAGAAAAAGTTTTGTTGCCAGTATTTTCTCTGGAGCGGGTACTTGTCTTTTCTCAGCTGCAAAGAAGGCAAGCACATGCTGTTGAATAAATAATAGTTGCTAAAAAAAAAAAAACCCCAAAAAAACAAACCACCACACTGCAGGGCTTGGAAAGCTATTACCCACTTGATGATTCCAGCATCTCTAGTTACTCCCAGCTAATTTATCAGAACTGATCAGGTTCCTCATTAATAATACAAATGTTCCATTCTTTTTCAAAGGCTAATAAAGGTACAGGTGACTCCAATCAGTTTTTACTGAAGAATACACAAACTGATAAACCATCTTGGCTGGATTGCAAACAGAAATTATTAGAAAACCTGAATTTCTACCACCACACAGCAGTTTCCTGTGCTTAGGTATCTACACTGAGATGTCTGTTGTCTCTTCCTATATGATACGCAATCCTTCATTTCCAGACCTCTGTTACCTGGAACTAGGTCACATCCTCAACCAGAACAGGCAGAGTAAGCTTAATTCAGATAAACGGCAGCATTTCCACCAGGAAAATACTGGGGCAGGAAAAAAGTGCAGCTTTACTAATGGGACAAACCAACTTTTCCCGCAGCAAGATAGTTTATTTTCATCAGGTCTTTTCTCATGAATCCATTACATGGTAAGAAACAAGAATCCCTCAGCAGTTTAAGTTTAAGCTATTTAAACAGAAGTTTCAAACAAGTCAAAAAATAAGATCCTCAGAATGTCACTGTCATGCTTACCTTTTTGAAAGGGTTTTACTAATGTTTAAAACCTGTTCATGATACCTGCTTTCTGAACCATAACTTTCAACACAATAATCTCTAATTGCATGTTCTAGGCTGTATTTAATCCACACTCACTGCCTCAATATTAGCTTGAATTTAACAAGTAGCCTCCCTCTTATACTCCCCATCACCTACTTCTAAAACAACCTTATTTATTATAATTGAGTTCTGATTAATTTTCACTGTTAAATTCTAGGAGGTTTTTTTAAGTGATTTGAGCTACCAGTTGTGTTTTAATCTTTGTGAGTGGACAGGATATCACCTTAATACTTCTCTTCCACTGGAAGATCATATTCAAATCTGCTCTCAGCTATTTTGGGTAGGCACAAGCTATTCTCTTCACTTGTGATCTCCTCCTCCCCTAAAAGTCTTCACCCCATTTTTTTTTTAAATTTGTCAGCACTTCCCCTCTGCTACAACACAGACCTCTCAAAAGCCTACAGTCTTCACTTTCAACATTTTTCTTCAAGAGCTGCAAACTGTTGTTGCAGTTCACCTTTATGATAACAAAGTATTTTTTCTTTTTTTAAATCCAGTACATTTCACCACTTTTACCTTGAATTTAGGAAAAGTTAATAGTTGCAACTTTCCTGTTCACCTTTAAGTTTGTGATTTAAGGTACACCTTGATGCAGTTGGGGCAGTATTTTCACTCTTCTGTTATTTTTTTTGTCTTCTAAGAATTTATAGCAAACTGGCATTCTTACATAATTTCCAATCCTTGTTTTTTAAGCCTGACGAACACTTGCCCAACACATTCTTAGCAGTCAAGTACCACTTTAACAGACCCAAAAATACTTTTTTCCACTTCATGTTTAAATTTATGTTCTGTTAGACAAGTGTCCTCTTCATCATCACTTCTTGCTGCACCTCACTCGTATCTAGCTGAAGTATGCTGACCTGCCTTTATGATCCTAGGAAGATTAAATAGCTTGTATATATTTTATTAGATAGAACAGTCTGTATGCAAGATTTTTTCCTACATCATTTTAAGTTTTCCTATACTTAAATATAGAAATGCTTCCTGCAGCATTTGAATTAAGCTGCAATCCTTTTCATTTCTATATGAACTTCTGAAGCCTACCAAAAAGACTCCACCAGTTGAACCAGAAGGTGAAGCAACCCTCCTGTCAGGAGGGGAAATCTAAGCTAAATGGATTAAAAAAAAAAAAACAAAAACAAAAAACCAAAAAACCTTCTTCTCAGTCCTTGAAAGGATCAAATGTATTACAGTGTCTCTAGAAAGGCCACATCAGTGGGAGAGTGGAAGGCTGCAGAAAGGTGCGTGCATTCTTTTAATGGTCTGGTTTTAAATCTGGCCCCAGTAATGCATCATCCACTCTGCTGCTCCTCCCCTCTCCATCCATCTCTCTAGGATACCACCAGAAATCTTCAAGATTTGGACATCTTCAAGCAACGTTTTTAGATTTGGCCATTAACAGGCAGATACCAACTGAATAGCAGTCAGATGAATTGAGCTTTTCCCTGCATAGTTTAAAAAATTAAAAAACAGAAACAGTCATCAAAAAAATCCTATCATCTTAAGTTATTACACTGGTGCTCATTGGACTCTTCTTAATTCCCCAGATACAGTAATGGGTCAAAAAAACCCACCTTAGTAATGCACACGCGAAAATGCCAAAACAAAGACTTCTGATGTGCACCTCCCACAGTTATACATCAGTAGTTAAAAAAATTCACAGGGAATAGGAAGAGTTCTTTCAGTGTGAGTAACTTTGGAGTTCAGACAAAGATTTGGAGAGGTGCCATCCAGGTTTTCATTTTTAAAATTAAATTTTGAACTGACATACTGCAAAAAAGTTGATTCATACTATTCACAAATTCTCTTAATGCCTGTGGTGATTCTTAAATCACAATCTATTTTTATATAGTTTTAATACTTTTATATAACATATTTTTTCATCTTAGAAGCTAAACTAATTACAGCTCTGAAATAATATGCACTGACAAACTAAGTACCACAAATATGATAGGAACATGGGAAAGATAAGGTAAGAGACAACTTACAAGTGTACTTTGTTACATACTTAGCGTATTTATCACCTCCGTTGTGCAAGAGAAGCATCTGAGCTCACAAAAGGCCACAAAGTAAACACATGAAAAAATCACAATAAGATGCAAAAGAATTTACAAACACAAAAGAACACACTCAGTTCCATACACTGCACACAAATTAGGTGGAACGATTCTGGTAAGCACCTACTTGCACAGAAGTGATCAATTGTGCAGACACAACAACATATTTCTCTACTGTCTGTGAATGCATGTTAGTCCACACCCATGAGCAGTAGGGTTTGTGGGTTTTTTTTTTCCTTGTTGGGGGGTTGGTTGTTCATTAAAAGAAAGGGGGGGGTACCTTTAAGCAATTTGCATTTGCTTACAAGTCTGTTCTGGCCTCAGAATGGAATGCAACACTAATCTTAGCCCATGTTTTAGACTAAGATGTTAACTCAAAATAAGAATACTGATACATTAACAGTATTAATAATAACCTGTGCAAATGTAGAGCTTTGTATTTTAATTCTTAACTAGAAATGAAAGCTTTTACATGTGTTTAGCTTATAAAAGGTATTTAGTGTGTAAAAAAAAGTCAGAAAAGCGTGACATTTGACAGAGCTGTACTGGACACCACATATCCTAGAATCTGCAATCCCACAAAATTCCCCCTCTACTATTACCGTTTCTGAGTAGCCAGTTACATCCCAAAGGCAGCCTTCTTGTTGTGGTGCCTTATGTACTTTATTCTGTTGTGACACGCTCCACAACAATTAGATGTTACTTTTATGCAGTTGCTGCCACAAAATTCTAGATAGAATAAATGATAAAAAAAATATACAATATGCATGGAGTTCTAAACAACACCATCAAGTCAGACTCTGGAAAAACTCATAAGAAACCAGGCAGCCGGGCAGTTTTCTCTGCCCACGTGAAACTGAATTTAGTGGAACAAGCGTTTTTGCAAGGAGGAAAGGATTTGTATTTGTTACAGAGTTCTGCTCTTTGTGAGCATCTATACCCACCTGCTGGTAAGGATCCCTTTTGTTGAGAAGCATGTTGTAACTGGAGAATATGGAAACAGTCATTTAAGCAGTTCATGGTTGCCATGGAAGTTGCTTTGAGCATTAATAGGTCTTGATCCAAGGATGTAAGGTGACCAGAGACAGGAAGGCATTCTATGCTCCTGATCAAGTCTCTCTGCTGGCCCTCAGCCTGAGACATCATCTGTCAATCAAAACAATCATTTATCAGGTGATGGAAGTGTGTTGTGATACATGTATAGCTGTGCACAGAGAGGATCCCAAATGATTTTATGACAATAATAAAACTACAAGGCAATAGTTGTATGTAAAGTTAACTGTACTTTTTTTTTTCTTGATGCAGCTACTAAAGAGTCATTAAATGCATGATGAAATTCCCATGGCAATACACGGCACCTTATTAAGAAGCAAAAGAATATCAGTGACTTAAAAAAAAAAAAGCAAAGAGGAATTTGAACATGATAGTTGCTGCAGTAAATATCAAACACTGTCATGCCACTGTCATGATAGGGACAGGGGGGGAAAAAACACACACACGCATTCTGTGTGAGGAGTAATTAAGCTCTGTGCTCTGCACAGCCTGGAAGAGGATCTATGAGGTACTATCCGTGGGTATCAAGATCTTTTCACTCCCTACAAGAAGAGATTCAGCACTTTAAAGGAAAAGACCTGTATCACTCAATTTGGCTCAAACCATACAGGATTCTCATTTATTGTCTGCACTGCCACCACGCTTAGGATCACTATCTCACTGTTTACTTTGCAGAGAGGGAAGAAAAAAAAAAAAAGCAAGATTTTCACCTTCATTATGTGTTCAAATTACAGCTTTCCTGTTGTCATTGTCCCCCTTGCTCTCCTCCAAGCTCCTTTCCTCCTTCACACGGAGCTACATACCCCTACATCACAGAACCTGCAACAGCACATTTTCCACAAGAGGCATAGCGGCAAAGCACACCAGCCATCAAGCAGCACATTGTGGTCTTCCAAAAACCTACATACCCTTCTCTTTGTACTCACAGAAGCAAAATATTGCCTGATTTTGCATCACGGGGAGGAAAGCAAACTTCTATACATGCTAGCCCCTTTTCTGGGGAGGTACAAAAAAACCAGTATCAATGTAACTGGACAGCACTACTCTGCAATATTTACATGTTCTGGCAGTTAAGTTAAATGTAAAAACACATAGATTTAGCAGAGCAGAAGAATTTCTTTAAATAATCTGAGATGCACTCATTTGTTTAACTGCTATGGTGCTACTTAGTTTTTTAATTCACCAATCCTGACAGTATCGTACTGATTTTTTTTCCAGCAACTTCGCCTGCAATCCCTTCCAGGAACTGCTCTTAAGGTTTTATGCAATAAATACTTAAGCAATATGTATTAATTCAAGTTCATGGTATGTGGTATTTGGAACATTTTAGGGCTTGGCTACATAGCATGCTATGGTGTGAATTTACAGAGCATTGGCTCTTTGGAAGTGGAGTTAACTGTGCACAGTCAACCTTAGCATGTCCCAAGAGTGACAGGGCATAAAGCTAGTAAAATGCTTAGTTACATAGCCTTGCCTATGCAAACCCACCAGCTGCTATCAGAACATGCGTCTTATTTTCTTCCAGTCGTGAACGTGATACAAGTCTTTGTGTGCAAGTTTTTTTCCAATAGTTTGAAAAACTCTTCTGGATTTAAAAAAAAAAAAAGAAAAAAAAAAAGACACAGATAATTAGTTGACAAGTCACCACAATCCTTCTGGTGATCTTCACTCTTAGTAATTTACTATGTGGTACCACCCAAGCACCTCATTCCAGGATAAGGCCAGACAATAGGACAAGTCATGCTATACTCAGCATTGAAGTTCAAATAGGCACATCTCCAATTTCAAAGGACACACTTTGAACAGTCCTAAGTTCTTCCTGCTTATATACTCCAATTTGTAAAAAAAAAAAAAAAAAAAAAAAAAAAAAAAAGTGTCAGGAGAAGAAAAAGCACTGTGATTAAAAACTCAAAATCTATCAGAAGTACACAGGCTACAGATCTTACTTTGCAAGCACACGCACCTGCAACCTGCATTTAGTGCAAGTCAGCATAAAGATCCTCTTAGATCTCCTGCTTTGCAAGGTATCCAAGTCAGCAGTGTGACATGTATTTGGCCAGGAACAAGGGGAAGTAGCAGGGAAAGGGACTGACAGAAGACCCAGCTATAGTGCAATTCACGGGAAAATCAAAAAAGGTCACTGTGCAGCAGATCCTTTGAAAGAGAAGTTGTTCTTCCCACAGATTCTCAAACTGAATCTGTAAGTATTCAAGCTGTATCACACTCAAGTGTAACAGGCATGCACCTGCCCTTCTAGTATTTTTAACCATATCTTAAAAAAAAAAAAGTAGGCATTGTATCTAACAAGCATTTTAGCTTCAAAAAGGTAAGCAGACTGACATTCAGAAAAGCTACCATTACTGAGGATTCTTCATTTGTACAGGTGAAAAATTTTAAGTTGATAAATAATCATGCTGTGTCACCAAACTCAGTAACAATCGAAAGAGAACATGAACGGTTTTCTGTGCTCTTTGCAATGCTAAGAAAAATCATTCCACTTTACTTCCTACCCAGTGAGAATCCCAATTAGAGGACGCAAGCCACTGCTTCAGTGCTCTAGCTCACACACTCTCCTCTTTCCTCCCTCAAATTTTGAATGCCGTATTGCTATTTGAAAAGTCAAAAAGTTAAGAAGCCACTTCTGGAACATTACCTCACTTAAAGGTAGCTTCTCAAACACCAAAATACAACAACAGATAAAAGAAAGAAAAACTGCTAAGAGAGCTATTAGCATGAATACTGTAAATATTAATGCCATATTCTGTATTGTTGCTGTTTTCATGCAATAGGTAGGAAAGTGCAAATACTATTTAAGTTTACCATATGTTGTAATTGTTGTACCACACTACTAAGAAGTTTATCACAAGTAAGAGGTAACTTGATGAATCAAACTGAAAAGCAACTACATGTAAAGCTTCAGTTTTAAAATGAATTTGGAAGACAAACTTCTCTTTCACAAGATAAAGCAGATGAATCAGCTCATTAAAAAAAACAGAAGCCACAAGAACGCCAGCTGAAGTTTTCCTGGGTACCTGACAGGACTTCACATGTCTTTGCATTAGCACTATAGGAGACTTTACTGCTAATAAAAGATATGAATAGGATAGCAGCAGTTACCCTTTTGCAAGAACAGTCTGCTGTGGATAGAGATATTCACAGATTTTACAGTCTAAAGAGGCAGTCACCTTGTCTAGCCTACTGAATAATTATACCACAGCACTTGATTTAAATCAAGGAACAATGACAATGTCAGCATACCATACCAGGGAAAGTATTTTCAATACCCATTTACAGCTTCCCACTGATGAACTTACCACAATGCTCAGCCACATATTTTAAGGTTAAGGACACTCACAATACAGAGCACTCTTCTGTCCCAGTTTGTCTAAGTTCAGTTTCTAACTATTCATGCTTCCTAGAGCCTTATTTGCTAAATTATAAAGCCCTCCATTAGAAACTTATTTTTCCCAAGAAGTGTATCACACTACACTAATTACACTGCTAACATTAAAATAATCATTAATATCAACACTACTACTAATACAGGTTTGCAGTTCAGCAATAAATTTTGTGTTAGTATTATCTTTAGATTCGCATGATCTGCCCTAGAAATATTCACAAGTTAAATCAGCCAGTAGTCAGTCCATTCTGTTAGTCAAGATGGAAAGGTAATTATTTCTGTTTTTTTTTCCAAAATGCACTACACCTGAATGTGTAGTGGAAAAAAAAAGCACGCTTCTGAATTGCTCATTTTATTTTGCTCTTTTCAGTCACATCCATCCCTAGGCAATTTGTCCACATGAATTAGCATACCAGAAAGTGGTATTAATACTTGTCCTGGTCTCAGCTGGGATAGAGTTCATTTTCTTTCTAGTAGCTGGTATAGTGTTATGTTTTGGATTCAGGATGAGAAGAATGTTGATAATACACTGATGTTTTCAGTTATTGCTAAGCAGTGTTTAGACTAAGGCAAGGATTTTTCAGCTTCTCATGCCCAGCCAGCAAGAAGGCTGGAGGGGCACAAGAAGGTGGGACGGGACACAGCCAGGGCAGCTGACCCAAACTGCCCAAAGGGGTATTCCAGACCATGTGATGTCATGCCCAGTATATACACTGGGGGGAGTTGGCCGGGGGTGGGGGCTCAGGAACTAACTGGGCATCAGTTGGCAAGTGGTGAGAAATTGCATTGTGCATCACTTGTATATTCCAATCCTTTTATTATTATCATCATTTTATTATTGTTGTTACTATCATTATTTCTTCCTTTCTGTTCTACCAAACTGTTCTTATCTCAACCCATGAGTTTTACCATTTTTTTCCCCAATTCTCTCCCCCATCCCACTGGGTGGGAGGGGGAGTGAGTGAGCGGCTGCATGGTGCTTAGTTACTGGCTGGGGTTAATCCATGACAGTATTCTTAAACATCAGTCATGACCAATTTCTCCTTAATCATGGGAGATACAAGTACAGCTTAGTCAATTCTTCTATAGTGTGATGTGGGAAGAAAACGTGTATGATATAATAGTACCACAGTATGTGATGTTATACTTCCTTAAGGATATTCCCATGTCACCTGTAGTGCTAGGACTTGCAAGGATAAGAACATGCCAAGTTCTACCTTGAGCATCAGGATATTATTGCAGAGTACAAAAGTCATAGAATATATACCACATACTTCTACAGCTAGCCAAGGCAAGTTACTTATCCTCACACAAATATGCAATAATAGCTTAGGACATGCTATTGACAATATATCCAACTAAGAATAGCAGGTTTCTCCACAATCCCACAAATAATAGGACAGGTCTTTAAAAAGATTATTGGAGAATTTAAGGCATACAAACCTCTCTAACATCTACAAGGTGGTCTGGCTGCATGATAGGAACTCTTTTTCCAGCTGGCAATCTGTGATGTCCAACATTGAAAAAGGAAACTGCATTTTGACTGGGTCGTCTTTGCACACCAGGAGAGTTGGCACTTCCTTGGGATGCAAGAGAGAAGCTGCGAGATTTCAGAGGAGGGTTGTTCTAGTGAACAAATAAGCATATTGAGAAACATTTACAATTAATTTCTAATAACCAGCAATTTTGATTTGAAAGATACAGCAGAACACTTTAATTCTTATTTTTCATAGAGCAAGGACAGATGACAAAGCCCTAATAACATATCAGTAGCAACTGCTAAATAAATATTTTGCAGTATGTGCTGACAGTTGTGCTGTTTTATAGTCTAATTATGAACAATCTGTGAATGGAGATTGATCAATACGTATCACTTCTCTGACTTGAAAATTAGTCCTTGATTTGCAACAGTACTAGAAATTGACTCCTAACAGACCCTGCAAGGATGGAGCTCACATTTAAGAGATGGGATTTCATTTAGAACTATTCATTGAACTTATCTCTTGCAACAAAGCCAGCTACAAGACATTGATCTTATTTTAAAAGCAAGGTTTTATTCAGGTATCAGAATAGGTGTTATGGTAATCAGGAGGTTCTATAAAACCCACTATATTCACAACCACCACATGCTTAGCAACCACCCTCAGATACAGTGTTGAAGACTTGCTTCTCAAACATGGGAATTCATCCTAAATGTATTTGTAGGCTGTTGAGTGTTTTTTAAAAAACAAAAAAGTAAAGGTTAAATAAAAAAAAAGGGTAACACTCCCAAAATGGAAGGGATTCAATAACACTGAAGACCTCTTTCCTCATCCATTAAAAAAAATGCAAAACCACTGGAAAATATGGGTCTGATACTCTGATCTTTCAGCTCACCAGTACCTGCTCAGGGAGGACCATTCAGCTTTTCAGAGGCAAATGGCCTTCACTTTGTTTCCTTCCTAAAGCATATTTCTATTACAAGTCAGCTATTACTCAGAAAAACATTTCTTGACTTAAGTTTCAAGCCCAGCCACATGCCCTTTTGTAGTATTTGTCTTAGACAACAGGATAGTTGTATTTGCAACTACTTCTACCACCAGACGAAATTATTTTTGCCCATGAAAATATCAGTCATACAATACCTTTCCGATAGCTTCCGTGTGATGCTGTGTACATATCTGTAGCCTGCTAACCCAGTGTTGCCGTTCTTTAGCATCAGTAGCTAATAAAAGCAAACCAAAAGGGTTATGTAAATGAAGACATTCTGAAGTATGGGCAAAACACCTGCTTAATTCTTTAAAACAGTCATAAGACTTTAACAGCGCAGAGTTTTTTAATCTAAAACTTGTTCAGCTGACTGTAATTAACTTTCACATTAAATCAAGTTCAACATAAATGGCATGTATATTTTTCTTTCCTTTTTTTTTTTTAAATGTTGTAACACAAAAGTAACTTTAACAAACAATAACTTCCCTCACACATATTTTTATCTAACAACATGACACATTTTCCTGGAATAAGAGTAACCTGAGTTAGAAAGTGACAGCAAGTCTTCAAGGGAAGAAATACTAAAAGATATTAGCCCAGATTTCCATAGCCTACAAAATCAGAGAACGGGCTTCTATAACCACCACATGAAGGCTAATAAACTGAACATTAGGAATCATATACTTCTCTGCAAGCATCAACACATTAGTGTTACCTATAATGATTTAGAAAACTTTGAATCAGTACAATTTAAGGCCATTATACGTGGAGATTAAACTCCATTCTACACATCTGAAGTTCACGGTATTCTGAAAGTCATCAAACCCAAAGAGTATGGAATTATCCATAAGGAAGGGTGGTTTCTAACTGAAGAGTGGAATGAAAGTTTCACATGTAATTCTCATTGCAGCAGGCTGCCAAACAAGTTCTCTCACTTTGGCTGTGCAGCCAAGCCCAGCAGAGCAGCCACAGGTGAGAGCCAGGAGTGTCCTCTAGTGGAAGAATCCCCTGCCCAAGAATCCAGGTCCTACCTCTTAGTTTATACTGCTCCCCGCTGGCAGCATTGACTGTAAAGGTATGAGAGTCTTCATCACTGGGTGAAATTACAGCTCCAGCTAGCTGCAGGGTACCCCTGGGCTTTAGATGTCTAGACTGCTCATTCACAAAGTACTCCAGCAGGCCAGCATCATTGTTTAAAACGAAAAACCTGCAACGATAACAAAGCAAATACACTAAATAAAACCAGCTTATTCTTTTCTCTTTTTTTGGTGGGGGAGGAGGGTGGTACTTGGAGAAGTCAAGACTTTCATTACAAGTTGGCACAGATGGGGCTGGGACTTAAAGACTTGAGTCAGTACATCCCCAAACATATGAATTATGTGTGCAACAAGACTGCACAAAAATTAAATTCTTAGCAATTTTTTTCTCAGAGACCAGGGATTGCACAACAGAATAGCGTGCCCACAGAAGAGTGCTGCTGCAAGATTTTGGGAATCAAAAGAATATCCTGAATCTCTAAGGCTTAATACTTCCTTAAACTACATAAATTAAGGGTAGAACAGCCCCAGATACACTTGAGATACAAAACTGTAAAACTGAAGCAATTCCAGATTTAAAAAAAAATTAAGGTCGACATTATACTTCAACTATTCAATTAAGTTTAATAAGGATATTGACACAAGTCACTGCACGCCAGTGGTAGTACAGGAATTTGGCCAGTGTGGTGTGCAAAGGACTTGTCTCTCCAATATTAATTTGGTTGCACTGTGCTACTCTAGGAACAGCATCAAGCAGGAAGCCTGACCAGAGAATTTCACCTGTCAAAGAAAAGCAAGTTATTCCAGGGGAGACAGACTTCCTGGGGAACTAAAGGCAAAAGCTTGCTTGAGTTTGAATTTTCAGTAAAGAAGTCCTAATTTATTTATTTTTTTAAATGATGGCATGATTTGGCATAAAGCTGAAGACTCAGCAGAAAAAACAAAGACAATATTTGTAATGGAAAAGGAGAAAAAAATTACTGCTGTACATGCTTTCTACACATACAAGCATAGTTATAAGCCACCAAATGAGTTAACTGCTTCATACGTCTTATGCATTTTTTTATTCATGCCTTAATACAAGTATTATTCATCTACACATTAGCTTAATCTATATTGAGACAAGCATAAGACTCTTCCATAAAGTTTGCCTCATAGAAAAAGGGAAATCCAAATATTTATTAAAAAAACCTGAAATATGTTTGTTTAGATGCTGCAGAGACCAACATTACGAAAAAGCACCATAAAAGACTTACCGATATTGCCAGCCAGTGACGAGATTGGTATACTTCATTAAGTAGCCATAAATATTTTCCATGTGATCACTATTTAAAAAAAACAGAGAGAGAGAGAGAAAAGCAATCAGACAATACCAAACAAATTTTCAATCTTCTCAGCTTTTGATCATCATTATCTATTCTCAGAAAATTAATTTCCATCTTCATTTTTAGAATGGCATTACCATTTTAATAAAGCTACCAACATAACAGATTTTCCAGCCTCGTTTCTAAAATAATTTCATAAGACAGTTTAACCAGACTTGTTGAGCTCCAAATAATTTCAAAGAATAGTTTCACCAATACTTGAGTTTTATTCAACAGGCACTTCTGGACACATTTTTTACTAGTTTCAGGTAATTAAAGACTTAGTATCCAAGCTTCTTCTGTTTCCTGCTCCCTCTTCTAAGGAAGCTTTGTATTTTTGGACTCCTGAACAAAATTAAATTTCACTAGCTTATTAACAGAATCTTGATCACGGTCACCAACCAAAAACAGCGCCTAGGTACTCCTACAGCACTGTGGTTTTATTTATCCTTAATGCCCAGAACCCTTCCCAACTACACAGTCATGGTCTTGAACAGATGTTCTACAGGACACAACAAGTGGGCACAGGTCACATCAAGATACTCCAAAATGTAAAACAAGAGCCGAAACATCTCCTCCAGCCTGGCAAGAAAATCAGGTAGTTTCTCTTTCAAAGCCTCAACTTGCAACATCCACCAAAAAAGAGAACCCATCGAGGGCGTTCGGCACGGATATCACTAATTAATATCACTAATTAATATTACTACAGGCAAAATACATTACCACTTCTGAAAATCAATTGTCCTAAATAAGGCTTACAAGTCTTACGGCTACGAACTTATCACCTTAAAACCACAGTTTAAAGACCTACTTTATACTGTACATTCCCATAATTCTAGAAATGCCACCTCAATGCCCTTGCCTCTTACAATAGGGCATAATCCTACACTGAAGAACACACTCTAGAGATAGACAATTCAGGTCTGGCGTAAGAAAAAAGTTCCTATTATTCCAATGAAGAACTGAAATAATGACCCAAATATCAGACACTATTTGCTTTTTAAAAGAAACTTGTATTTAAGCCATCTTATTTAGATTTTCAATTGAAATTTCTATAGCTTGTACTATTTTGAAGATTAAATGAAAATTATTCAGAGTCCATTGGAGCAGCAGCCTGTCTTGGTCATTAAGAGGTCAAAGTAGCCCCATATCAGCAAAAGAGGAAAGGTGGGGAAAATTAGGACTACTAGAGCCAAGGGATCATTTCCATTAGTGGGTTTTGATTGCAAACATAGTTGGACTAAGTATTGGGGTAAATTTCAAATAATAGCTGAAGCTGCTGTCTATACCTCATTTATAGACAGTGCCAGTATCACCAAATTAATTAGATACCTGACAATTCAATAAATACAACATGTTACACTAAGTTTCATCCTAAAGGAAGCTATTCAGGATGACACTAATGAAGATAACCTCAGAGTAAATCACTGCCATATGAATCGATGCTGTATCACTGTCATTCAGTAATACTATTCAAAGAAGAGATGCAAGGATGTACATTTTTGAAGAAAAAACAAGTTGCTGATTTTTAATGTTACATTTAGAAACAAAAATATGTGTTCTAGCTATTACTGCAGCAATCAGTATTGCAGTAATATCTTGCAATGGAGAGCAGCCAGCAGGACTATCTAGGAATTTAATTTCTAATAACTCATTAAGCAGTACTACAGATAAAAATAAAACTAAGGAGAGCAGAGGGTATTCAGGCTATCATATATTTTAAATGTACAAAAATGCTAAAGGAGACATAACCAAACTCATCCTCTGCAGAACGCCTCTCATTTGTTATTATTGGCATAGAAGGGAAGTACAGTTTAGACTTGCTTGCTGTCTTAATTTAGCTGAAAATTATGAGATTGCATAGTCATAAAAATGTATGAGCTTGGGTTTTAATCATCTCAAAATTGTCCCTAGTCACAGCTAATTGTTTTTCGGTTTTAGTGAATGCAAGCTTCACCCTTGCTTTTCAGTTAGACATCATACAGAGAGCCCTGCATACTTGGTCTAGAGCTGTTGCACTCTCCCATTAACTAACATCCCTCATTCACAGGTATGTTTAACAGAACCCAAGAAAAAAAAAAAAAAAATCAGGAAAGTAACTTCACACTGCAATGAATACAGCAGGACTGTATGCATGGCCTATGAAAGTCCATTCATCTGACAAGGGTAAATTAAACAGTCTTTGATTAAAATCATTTGACAACTTTTTTTTTTTTTTTTGAGTGCGACAGATGAGATAGCTGATTTTGTCAGTCTTTAGAAAAAGGAAAAAATCACCACAGAAGGGAATGCAGCCCTTTCAGTCATGTACTTCCACATTGAATGAGCACTTGTTACATTTTGCCTTCATCCACATGTTCCTCTCCACTTGGATTTTCACTTTGACTAGACCCAAACTTCTCTAAATGCGTCTTCTTCAATAATTCCTATCTCTAGCCTCGGCAGTCCCAAAAGTTGATGGTTTAACTGAAAAACTTTGAAAACAGCCCCCCTGAGAAGTCTGAGAAAGTGACTGAGGACAAGCCAGCCAGTCACCTTCAGCACAGTGGACACGGCCAATCTGGAAGGAACATGTTGCAGCAAATGAACGTGAGCGCAAGTGCATGATGTTAAATACACTGACCGGTTGCGTTTCAGAATCCCTAACTTTGCATGCAGGGGGTCCCCAAACCCCAAATCTCATTAAAAAAGAGCTGTAATTCAATGTACAAGGTAATGTTCAGAAGTACATTTAGCAGGTTTCTCCCATTCATAAGCAAAAAGACCTCACCTGCCTGCACAAGATCATAGAAACGTACTAAGCACCAATGGCCAAACCTCAGTAGAGAAGAGCCCAACAAGTAGCAGCAGCGGCTGGTGCAGATCCCAAGACACATGACAGTCAGCTGCGGAGAGGGCAGATTCCTCACGGACTAACCTCTGCAGCAGAGGACAAATATAACACGCTGACTGCCAGGGATGAGAGACTGAGCTGTGGCTTGCTTTTCGAGAGACCAGAGAATGTTAGAAGAGCCAAAGTCCAAAGAGATGGAGCATGAACAGAGGTCCCTGCTAAATGAGCCACCTCTTGGACAATATTGATTATTTTCCTTCTTAATTGTGTTCATGCATCCGCAATTGAACTGCACAAACCCGAAAGACTATATTTAGTTTTCACCCTGCCAAAGGCTGAGCAAACTTTTAGTACCCATGCAAGTAACAGATTAGCCTGCCTTAAGGGTATGAAAAACTGGGTTGATATTTAAAACGTTTGCCCTGACAGTGTAAGGACCTAGAGGCAAACAAATAAGCAAATAAAAGAGTAAAAGCACAGACCTTACAGGTACTAATCATACTCTCCCAGCACAAATTACCACACCACATGGGCCAGGGAATTTTCAACATTTGAACTAAGGCTTATTTAAAAATAAGTAACAATTTTATACACTAAAAAAAGAGATTTAAATCCAGTCTGCAAATTGCAATTCACAAGAGGTAGATCCTATAACTGCACACAAACCCGTTACAGAACTACCTTTAACTTCCTAATCTTCTTCTGGGTAAGCACCAGTACTTTCCTATGAACACAAAAAATCATTCTCAGTATTATTTACGAACAACAAGGCCATGGAATTACAACCAGAGCATTTCTTCAATGATTTTGAGATTATTGCCTCCACAGCAAGAGTCAAACTAAAATATTTGTTGTTGCTAAAGCAGTGTTGTAAGGCAGTTAACCTTGAAAAAAAAAAAAAACCAACAAAAAAAACCCCACAAACACAAAACCCCAGTAATATTTCACTAGTATGGAATTAACAGCAAAGCTCTTCCAAGTGCTACAGAAAGCTTTTAAGATGGTAGACTTTGAGAACAAGAAGTTGAGGTTCAGGCACTGGCTCTGCTCACAGATAACCACACTTCATAAAATATGAGTAAGATCTTCCTTAAAGCCCTTACCAGCCTTGTTTCTAATGAAACAACAGTAAAACCTGTTTCAAAGTCACATGTGTACTTCAGAAGCCTCCACAATTCCCCACATTGGGTTTTTTAACTTCTAGAAAACAGATTTTAGAAGTGACTTTGACACAAAACACTGAGCAACTCATCTCAACATTGACAGTGAGGACTGGCTGCACCGGGATCCTTCCCAACTCTAAGAATACCTTTGCATTCACGCTGCTGCCTACATGCATGTGCATGTACCTATGGGTACATGTATCTTTTCATAGCCAAGATGCTGTTGTTGCTATTCAAAATTCTCACAGCAGTCTCAGATCGTCAAAGGAACAGGAACAGCTCAGCAACGATGAGCCAACAACCCCTGAAGTCCGCATTTCTGTAGAAATTCACGTGTCCCTTCTCTCAAAGAATGACAAAAAAATAAATATTTAAGTGTTGCAACAGACCTGTCGCAGCCTTAAAGATGTAAAAAATTTTCATTTTAACTTTTGCTGGACTACTTTATCTGAGGATACTGCGCAAATCACAATCCAGGAAAAAATTATGCAGGAACTCATGGTACAACATCTGAACTCCAGCCCAGCACATCTACCACCCCCCAAAAATCTGGTTTTTTTCCAAAGGCTGAACACCACTGAATTTGGCTGCCCATTTATCACACTTTTTTTAGTTTATAAATATTGTGAGATGGACTGAAACTG
Source organism: Haliaeetus leucocephalus (assembly GCF_000737465.1). Lineage (NCBI taxonomy): Eukaryota > Metazoa > Chordata > Aves > Accipitriformes > Accipitridae > Haliaeetus > Haliaeetus leucocephalus. Next base: position 24,430,372 of record NW_010972437.1, read on the forward strand.
TCCCTGTAACCAAAAGACTGAAGTCTATGAAAAGTCACAAATCAGTTCATATTCTTTCCAGAAAACTATCCCTCCCCAGCTTCAGAGATGTTTACCACAAGCCAGATTTCTACATATCTAAGTGCTACTAAAATACAATTGGAATAAAACATTCACAAAGGATTACTGTTAGTTTATTTATCCTTTTCTAGTTTTATTTGTCCTTCTCTAGTATGCCTCTTAAGTTGCAGCAGCTGTCAGTGCCTTGCAGGGTGGTCCCCAGTGCTAGGGGAAGGAATAAGATAGCGATAGTCAGGCCAAATTCCCCCGTATCCTGTTTACGTGCTGCACTTGTGTCTTGAACGCAGATGCCGAGGAACAGCAGTCCCAGAATGACATCTTTCAGGAGCTTCAGCCAAGACACCCGAGCTCACACCTGACAAGCGCTGGGCCAACATTTTCTCCAAGAAGAAACACTGACGCAGATGGCCTCCCCACCCTTTTTTCATACCCCTCATGGTGCAGCTCTCCCCGAAAGCCCAACACAAGCAAATCACCGCTAGCAGTGGCACAAAATTACACCCATCCGGAAAGCGATTACTGAAAACTTCCAAGACTGCCCTTCTGACAATTTTAATTTTGCTGGGACCCAGACAGCACCGCGTGGGATACTGTGAGCAGCCAGGTCTCTGAAGACCCAACAGCTCTTTGAAGAGCAAATGCAGCAGCCAAAGGCTTCCCCACGGACTTGCGTAAGGCCTGGCTTCGAGCAGCAGCTGAGTATGTGTAGATTTGCTTCCAGCAGGAAGGATGACCAGCAGCCTGGAGCCCATGCAAGTCCCTGGGAAGGCTCCTGAAGGGGGATCCAGCCTCCATACCTGCCACCACTGCCGTTAGGACAGTGCCTTCAGGCCCTGGCCAAGAGAAGAGGCTCGTTTCTACCGAGGTCACAGCAGGATGCAAAAACCTGGTGAAAGAGATTGTCTTCAGATTAAAAGCTAGCAAAGCATAAAGAAAAGGAAAGAAAGAAATCGGGATCATAACAGTGCAAACCAATGAGTGGTTTTGACTACATGGTTTGAAAAAAGCAGTAACCGTTTTCACTGAACTTGTTCATCTCTATGTGCCCACAGGCTCACCGTTGGCAATAGCTTGCTTTTTCCTCACTGACCGCTGCGAAGTGCTTATATACAGCGCACTGATTGCTCTTTTTGTTACATGGAGGGGAAGGGCAGGGGAGAAGAGCATCCTGGGTTTGGCTGGGATAGAGTTAATTTTCTTCTTAGTAGCTGGTACAGTGTGCTTTGGATTTAGTGTGAGGATAATGCAGATAACACACTGATGTTTTGGTTGTTGCTAAGTAGCACTTATCCTAAGTTAAGGATTTTTCAGTTTCCCATGCTCTGCCAGCAAGCAGGTATACAAGAAGCTGAGAAGGAGCATAGCCAGGACAGCTGATCCAAACTAGCCAAAGGGATATTCCATACCATAGAATGTCATGCTCAGTATATAAACTGGGGGGAGTCGGCTGGGAGGGGCAGATCACTGCTTGGGCATTAGTCAGCAGGTGGTGAGTAACTGCATTGTGCATCACTTGTATTTTCTCAGGTTTTATTTCTCTTTTTTTGTTATATTCCTTTTCATTACTATTATAATATTTTATTAATTATTATTATATTTTCTTTTACTTCAGTTATTAAACTGTTCTTATCTCAACCCATGAGTTTTACTTCTTTTTTTTTGATTCTCCTCCCCATCCCATTGGAAGAAGGGAGGAGTGCGTGAGCAGCTGCATGGTGCTTAGTTACTGGCTGCGGTTAAACTACGATAAGGAGAAAGGAAAAAACCCCTCTGTGTCAGAAACAGAAACTTTGGGCATATCTTCTGCAACTGCAAAGATCACTTGCTCCCAAGAAACCACCATCTCATTCCAGTCCCATGGCTTGTTGGTGCAAAAGCAGTTTCCCCAGTACACCCAACAAGGTAAGGCAGAAGCCCCTATGTTGCTTACAGAGCATCTACATCAATAAATTAGCTCTGCTTTTCCAAACGGCTTTTGGAAGAAAATAAAAACTAACCTTGCTGTGCAATTCACCAGCAGTGCCCTACAGTCAACTGTAAAGTGGCAGCAAAGCTCCTGCTCTTCAGCTCATGTATTTGACTATTCAGTTATAAGTTTAGAAACCAACAAGTGCAAGGAAAAAAGGTCCAACAATATAACAAGAACATTGACAGTAGACCCTGGGGATGCTTCAGAATACCTACCACTTGCCCGCAAGCGTGCTAGCAACACACACATCCTCATTAGATATAAAAACTTCTCTTAACATGTACTCCTGTAAACCCCTGAGAGCACAGACATGCATTGGAAGAGAAGTGCAGGCTTGCCACGAAGGAAGGGTGCGGCAGAGCCAAAATGAGCTGTCAGCTGTCTGTGAGCCCGGTACGATGCAGCGCAGGCTTCCCATCTGGGGGTGAAGGGCTCTGCCACTGCCCAGCTCCCCACTACCAAGACAGCAGTTGCATTTGCACCTGAAGTTTCTATCCATACTAGGTCTCAAGGGGCATGATAAATCCAGCTTACAGGTTTTTTTAAAACCATCTTAATTAAACTTGCATTTGATTCTCCTCTTTTGTGCATTAATGCCACAGGTCAGTTATACACTAATGAAACTATTGTAATGCTTTTGCAGGGTAGCAACAGAACAAAAGGAAAGCAATAATACTTAATTAATAAGTAGCAAAACACTCCTCTCGCTGGACTACTATAAAACTAATTATTTATCATTTAAAGACCTCTTTAGCTCTCAAAATACATCTGCCTGGAAAAAACCTGCAGTGAGTTTCAGCTAAGCAATTTCTCTTACACTTACATGAACACCTCAAGTCAGCAAGAACTCCGCTCACATATAATTTATTTGTGGATTTGCGTCAGGGTTAACACAACTGAAGCTGGACCCAAGAGTCAGTAGCTAACCCTGCAGATTTTTCTGCAATAATAACTACTACTCAAGCGATTGCTGGAAAAAATAACTGTAGATTTAGCCTACAACATTTTAGAGCTGGAGCATTCAAAAAACAGGCACCTCAAAAGGTCTGAACTTTCCACTTGATACCTCTGGAGAACAATTGCTGGCTGCAGCTTTGCTACCATTCATGTTACCAGTTTACATTAGCACACCATAACGGCCAGTGGTTTGAAGTCTAACTAGAAAACAGGTAGAAGCGGTGCACTTCAGGGGTCAATACCGCTAAATGCCTCAGAGCTGGCCGATGGACCAGCACACACACACTCTGCAACCTCTCAGATGAGACCAAACCTAGGAGAATAGTCAGGATGCAGTACGGGGGTTGTCTTTCTGGAGCATCCTGACTGCCCAGAGGAACAGGCTGAACAAAACCACCTGAACTTTGACAAAAGCAATGCAAGGCCTTGTGCCTGGGATGGACTAACCCACGGATCAGTGCAAGGTAGGTACGTCGTGCCAGACAAGAAAAGGCTGAGGGACCTGGGTCTGTTCAGCCTCCTTCAGAAGGAGAAGGCTTCTCACCGCTGTCTCTCCTATATATGGAGAAGATGGAGACAGACTCTTTTTAGAGATGCACAGAAGGGCAAGCAGCAATGGTCTCGAGTTGCAGCAAAAAAAATTCCTTGTTTGACACAAGGAAAAATTCTTCACAATGAGGTGGGGTAAGCCCTGGGTCAAAGAGGCTGTGGCATCTCCATCTTTGGAGACACCCAAAACTCAACCAGCAGCCCTGAACAACCTCTTCTAACCTTGAAGCTGGCCCTGCTTTGAGCAGGAAGCTGGACTACAGATTTCCCAGAGGTCCCTCCCAACGAAAATTATTCTATAATTCTTGGATATAGAGAAATTAAACAAAAATATTCGTACATTAAACTTGAGGCATACAGTACTCAGAAGGTTTAAACTCTAATTAAGAAAGCACATGTGCTAACTTAACCACCTATGATTATGACAATACATAAAAAGAGCAGGACTACTTTCCTGTTCAGTGCTTTAAGTGGACAGTGATTCCCAGACAAGGAATTATTAAAAACTGCCCCTTTTCATTGTGCAATGAGCATCAGGTATTATTCATTTGGCACTCATGCGCTAATAAAGAGTTTCCTTATGGTTTTCTTCTCTTGTGCTTGTCATCGACGCTTACGAAGGAGTCATGTACCGAACAATAAAAGGAGGACGACATTATCATCCCATTTTACATATGGGGAACTGAGGTGCAATAAATTTTCAGCCTCTCTAACTTTGAGATAGTTGTGACCCAATTTTTATTTTACTTTATTCATAGATTCAAATCACAGCTTATGCTGATTTCAGCTCCAGCTGTGACCCTGCAAAAGTCTTGCAAAATCAGAGCCAACTGTTACGAACTAGGCCTCCGAGAAAAAGAGGAACACACAGTTAGTGATTACAGTGTAAAACCAGTTTAAACAATATGACTATTACCACAGAGGAAGTCAGAGCCAGGGTCAGAAACCAGCTCCTTAATATAGCATCCTGCAGTTCTGCCCAGCAGATCTCATGCTTTCTGTTACATCTCCATTGCAATGAATGAAACCAACTTCCCAACACAAACTGGGCTCTTCAGGAAACTGATCTGTCAATGCCTAAACACTAATCAACATTTCAAAAATCTCCAGCCTCATCGAAAACTCAGGAATTTACACCTGGAAGGAAAAAGAAAAAAATGCATACGGATAGCAAAAAGCCTTTCCCGTGACACTGACATTCCTGCTCCAAAGCAGGTTCTCAAATATAAGATTGTCAGCTTAACACACACGAAGAAACAGCATTTCTCCTATCCCACTTCAGCCTGCCCTCCCCTCCCATTTCAGCATTAGACACATGGTACAGAAAATCTGAAATGGTACCAGCTTTGCAAGCACCCTAAAAAGAAAGTTGCCCGGCAGCATTACCAGCATGCAGTGATCCCCTACAAGAATAATTCATCGGCACTGGCAGGTGATCAGAGTGCATGTCAAGACAACATCCTTAAGTAAACAGGGGTCCTTGCACGCATGCCTTAATTTTCATGGTACGGTAAGTACAGCACAAGAACCTACATAGGATAACCTAACAGAAGCAGCTGGCACTTTCTGCTTCTGCACTAAGCAACGTGATTAGGTCAACCACGTGCAGTTTGTTTTTCATCTTCTCTCTGGGGAGAGAACATGTGTGGCAGAGCAGGATGTTTATGTTGTAGGCAAGTTTAATTAACTTGCTGCTACATAATTACATTAGAAAAGGTGAAGTTGAAAAATACCCTTTGCACTTAGTGAAGAATAGACATTTATAATGGCCACTAACTCCTGAAGAAACCTATTCCATGGAAAGCACAAATTACTTGATATTTAGAAGCTATTCAAAAGTTTGTGCTTCTTCAGTTTAGCTTAATCTGAACTCTGTATGAATATCCCAGTATTAACACAAGTATCCTGCAATGCCAAGTACCAAATTTGTCACCCCTGCCCCAGCGAGTTTTACAGCCTGCCTGTTCAACACAGGGATGCTTCAAGAAGCAGGAGAGGCACAGTGCTCTTGATAGCCGCTCACTGAGGAGCCACAGGGCTGGAGAAGGGAACCCAGACCTTGCTGACCTGGTTCAGGAATTGGGTTCAGGCTCCCCACTAGAACATCAGCCATCATGAAGCTCCTGTTTAAATTACCCAAACCTGTTTCCCCAACTCTATCCACTTATTACACCCCACACAGATATTTACGTCTCCTAATTTACAATGCATCTGAGCTTCCATCTGCTCCAACCTCATTCCTCCAGGTTGTAAATACATGTGTGAACATGAATGGCTCACCTGCCTTTTGGAGGAGTGCTTGGGGCTTCAGCAACTGGTAAAATTAGCTTGATAAAAGATGACCTTAACATTTTAATAACACAGAATGGATCCTGAGGTGGATATAATCAGCTGACCATTTTAAATATGGGCTTCTTGTCTCTTCTAATGTGCAAATTATGTGAAGTGCAGCATTTCTAAATTAGTGTTATAAATATGGTATCTCATTAAGCAAAGACTCAAATGAGGATAAAGAAAGTCAGGCACCAGATTTTACAGACATTTCCCTCCAGCATATCAAACAAACATCACAGCCACCCTAATCTGATTTTTAGTAATAAAAAGGAATACAACACACAAAATTGCAAAAATTAATTCTGAATTTCACAGCAACTTGAGAAACTCTTCTTTCCAGCATCCAGTTCATCACACCTCAAAAGGCCAGCAGTAAGTTAGAAAGTGAGCAGCTAGAGCTTTCTGAAGGCCGTGCAGTGGTGAGGTGTCTTCACAGATCACCAGAAAGAGAAGCAAGGAAGATCAGGGCTCACTTTGACACAAGCTCGACATCAGAGCTGCCAACCAACCCAAAAGTTGCCAGCCGAAGTGTAACGCAGGGGCAGCAGAAACCCCATCTCCATCGGTGGCCTTCACCTCGATGTCACAATGCCGGCAGGTTCTCACAACAGCAGAAAACCGAGGAAGTGGGGTGGGCTGTAAGAGCAGGGGAAAGTCGAAGCAGGAGCAAGTTGAAGCAGGAGCAGCCCTTGCCAGACCTCCCAGGTAACACCACAAACTTACAGCCTCTCTCTCCCTCTGCAGTTGTGCACAACAAGGAAGGGGTTTACAGTTACCGATTACAGCGAATATACAAAAATTCCACATAGGATCCCAAAGAATTTTAAGCAGTGCAGAAAGAAAACCCAGAACAAGGGAGACAGGTAGTAAGAAGGAAGTACTAGGAGTACCAGCATTAGAGAGAACTGTCCTAGGATGACACTAACATTTACATGAAGGTTTAAGAGGTTTCTTTTCTTCCACTAATCAAGTGATAGAGACTTTAACTTAAATTCTGGCCTGCTCTCAGGAGTCCAGAGTTAATTAGGTCAGCTAACCCACTCTATTCCAGCCTAAGCAAGAATTCAATGCTTACATTAGTACTATGATGAGAAATGTTAAGTTCAGAGGTAAGAACGGAGGACTAACAAGGGAAAGGTTTGCAAGCAGAAGCATTGCTGAACACTGTGCTGCCATTACCTCCTGTATCTGTTTCTACCAAGCTGGCCTTTAAAGGCCAAAGAGATGAAATTTTTCCTCCCAAGAGGGAATGTGACTAGGAATGCATAGAAACTAGAAAAACTCTATACATTTTCTTGCAGCTAAGACTGACATCAATGCCACCCTCAATAAGTAGGATTCTTATCAACATCCACTCAAGAAGATTGTATCAGTTTCAAGACACTTCCCCATATTACTACTAATTAGATCCTTTTTGCAAGATAGCATGAATAAAAATCATAAACACTTCCACGGCCTAGCTCAGTCTCACACATTTTGCTTCCACGTTTGAAGTGCAAAGGATTGTCAGTCACCCTCCATGTTAACTGGGATCAAATCAGAAAGAAGCATTTGCTTCAGAACACATTTCCTATGGGATCACTTTATGAAGAAGAGTTCATGACCATCTCAAAGTGCAGAATTAAAATATATTCATGTGTTTCAGCTACCAGTTCTTCTGTTATCACATGCTGACCTGCTCAAACACAAGAGACTGAATTAAGGTCAATAATGTTTACTCCCTTTTTTCAGTATTTGTGAAGAGTGCTTACACAGTGTCAACTGCAAAATAAACAAAGCCCTTAGAAGATGACTGGTGGCCATTTCACTTGCTTTAAATTTGTTATCCTTTTGCATTTGATACAAAAAAAATTACAAAGTTACTCTTTTTGCCAAAACCCTCTCTCTGCTATTTGTTTGCATTTCTGTTTGCTTACTCTCAGCATCTCTTACTCCAGCCCAAAGTATCATGGAGTAATTCTGCAAAAGAATCTGCCTTAGGTTGATAACCTAATGACAAGCAGAAGCCACCCAGCGTGAGGAACCCTCTTACCTGCCATTGTCACCCCTAGCACCAAAAAAAAAAAAAAAAAAATCTAGCAAAGTTGACTCCTCAGAAGCTACTTTCATCCAAATGTTTTTCTATACTAATTCACGACTGTAAATAACCCTGCAGCACTTAAGGAACAGCTAACTAAAGTTAACTTGCTTCCTTAAAAAGAGAGCAGAAGACATATAATCTGTAGCATTTTATAAATATATATGGCTAAACCCATAGTGAGCAGATACTAAAACCATTTCAGAAATAAGGAACAAAGGCAGTTATCTACAAAAATACATGCAGAACTGAAAAGGAAATAGGTTTTGAAATATAACTTGTAAGCTTAAAAATCAGCAATCACTTGGGAAATTCATGAACATTTTACACGTATTTCTACCGGCAAGGGAAGAAATGCTGGGAATCCTTTTAATAGCAGCTGAACTGATTTATGTATTTGAGAGCAGAACCACTAAGAAAAATGTAAGATGACACATTAGCATGTCTCCAACTGGGAAAGACAATCTTGTTTCTCTAGTCAACCACAGTGCTTTGAACTTTTAATTTTGTAGATAAATGAGAACTAGCTACTGCAAGCCATTTCTCTCAAAATTATCTGAAAGCCCCTCAAGCCAGGCTGAAATGATTTGTTTTACCTCTCTGGCACATACTCTGACCAGCTCTCTATTTAGCTCATAGACACAAATTCTGCTTTCTGGTTGTGAAATTTTTGTGTTACTTGAATGACTATGATTCACATGTCACAGAAGTACCTGCCAAAGCTGTCTCCTTTCTCTCACTGCTTTGAAGCTACTCTGTTCATTTAACCTAGAGCAATGCAAAACCCAAATGAAGATGGTCAAGACTAAAAACAGAATTGTTGAATGCAAATAATTCTTTATATTCCTAGCTTGATTACTGCTGAAAATAAAGAAGCTGTTTAGAAAACATTATAATCTTAAATTACTTTATCAAGTAATCTTTTAATACTTGGAAGTTATTCAGAAGTCTCACCTCATGGTAACTGTTTCTCTAAATGAAAATAGGAATAAAGAGTTCAGCGTGCAGCACGGCCTCTCAGGCTCTCTTCATCTACTTAATTGCAAGCTAACATTCACACTATTCTTGACCCCAGTCAGGAAAATGCAGCAGAGAGTTGGTTGCTCTCAGACGCACTCTGACCCTGATCATATATTCACACGTAAACAAGATCATTTCCTGTCAGATGCTTAGAAGAGCAGTTGCTCAAGAACTCTTAACTTGTATTAAGTACAAAAAAAGTATCTTCCTGCCCCCTGAAGAAACTGAGCCCTTACAAATTTCAAAAGGAAGCACTGCTGTACTGTCTGTCTAAACTCACCGTCCACAGGCTACAGGCAGAAAGTCAGCAAAGAGGTTCAGCTGTATCTCTGCGTCAAAGTGTCTGGCAGCCTCTGGTTGTCTCCTCCACTACGATAAATGTTTGCTCTAACTCTATCACAGCTATTTAAAAAGCTCCCTATTATGCCCCTATAAAAACATAAAGTTAGACCTTCTGTTTCACTTTTTATTTTCTAGACATGCACTTTACCCCAAGGATGTGTGACTTTCCACCTCTTTGAGAGATTCAGTTTTCATTATTTCAGGTTCCGGCAGTGCTGGAGATATTTTGTTTTTCCATTGTTAAAATTCCTCATTTGGAGCATTGAAGTATCAAGTACCTCTTGTTCCATCTGTCTGACAATAACTATGCTACAGCTGTTTTGACAAGATGCTTCACCAAATACAGAGCTATACTTCTGCATCAGATGCAGTCTATGCTGAGCGAGTACTTCAGGACCCTACTTCTGCCCAGCTGCCTGACCACACAACAGTCACACTCTGTGCTATAAAAGTTGCGAAGACCAAAATTTCTACCAGAAGCTCCCAGCAAATCTGTTTCTAAACCCCATGTTTTAGACACTGATTTATTATTACAGGGGTTCTTCTCTTGTCAAATGCATTTTAGAATAAAAGTAATCTGCAAAGTGAAAACTAAGCTACAGCATCCCGTCCAGGAGAACTTCCTAGGGAGGCAGGGGTCAAAGGTGATATTTCGTCCGTAATTACAGAGACAAACATAGGAGTATATAATTGATTCCCAACAGAGCAAAGATTAACAGTGAGCACCTCAAGTGTCCACAATAATACAATTAGTACATTACACTTGTACCAATGATCTAGAAAGAAAAAAGAAAGAATAATTTGCACTAGAGTTTTAGAGCAAATTAAACCAGATATTGATAGCTGCAAGGAATAATGTGGACAGTTCCCAGTTACAGCTGTCAAGCCACCGAACTGGCTATCACTCAGAGTCGGCTCAACTTTTGCCTTACGAGCCACTGCACTGAGAGAAGCAGCAAAACATTTGGATGGATAATTTTAAAAAGTGAAATTTCACTGCATAGCACTGACCTGTGACCGCCACCTCAAACATACTATAACAAACAGGGGTTCAGGGAAATCAGGCATCTCACCGCTTCCACTGCCTCCGATTCCACATAAAAATATAAAGTCCTTCCATTTTGATCACATAAACTAACTCCTGTATTTCATGTGTGAAACATGTGGACAGTAAGTGTTTGATCACAGTAACAGCAATTTTCATTAGAAAATTCAGAGTTGCACTTAAATCCATAGTTTAAAAAAAAGTTTAGAAGCAACTGGAAACAGCAGATAAGACAACCAATAACTGAATCTGACAAGAAGCTTTCCCTATTTAACAGCCTGAAATATTGGCCCTGAAATCACCACTTTTCTTTCTGGCACCAGTCACCAGAAAAGTAAATTACTTATGACCCAGATTCTCAGCGATGACCGAGCTGTTCGCTCCCTATTAAAATCATCAGGCACTCAGTGCCTGCACAGCCTGGGTGCTCATTTTTCTAAGCCATCGGATGGCCCTCCATCCCGCGCGGCGCACACAGATGTACCACACTCTGGTTTTGCTGTCTCCGCACGCAGGAAACTGAAAGCCAGTCCATCTGGGCTGGCAGATGACGGCTTTGGAGAGTCTCCATTTGAAGGAGAAGTGTGCAAACTTCGCATAACAGCAGTATTTTCAACAGCAACACAGCAGAACTCCAGTCAAGGATGAGAGACCTAAAAGCAGAGATTCGGAAATCTCTCAAGCAATGCCTTAGAGGGCTCACTACCAGTGTGCGAGCGGAAACTCTTTCAACCAGAAAGCACACCAGAAAAAAGTACATGAAAACCCCCAAATCCCTCAACCGCACAAGCAAGTCATCCAAAGGAAGCATTTTAGTTTGAATCCTTTTCAAACTAATGCCACGCGCTCAGCTTCTCCTGCTTTCTCTGCTCTCTTCTGCTGTATTTGCTATATCTGAGTAATCACCCCGATTTATGCTAAGCGCAGCCATTCTTAAAATAAGTCAGATAAGAGAGAAACTCCGTGCATACTCTGAGTTTCGCCATCAGCAGCAAATAGAAAGCATCAATAAAATTTAAAAAAAAAAGACTGCCATTAAGTTCTTAAAGAAGCCACACGGAGCTAAAATTTGGCACAAAGTTTCGCTTTTTGGAAAGGCTGGAAAGCGACGGAGCGCCTTCAGCAACTTTAAACCGGTCTGCGCGTTCTGCGAGGCAAAAAAAAAAAAAAAAAAAGAACCGAGAGGAAGGAGCAAAGGCACAAACCCCGGCAGCATCCGCAGCCCGGACGCGGGGCTTTGTGCTAACACACAGGCACACGAAGAACCGGAGCCGACTGACAGCCCGCCCGCCCGCCCCGCCGCGACGAGAGGGCACGGGAAGGGGAGAGCGAGCGGCCGCGGCCGGAGGAGATCGTGTCCGTGTCCGTGTCCGCGTCCCCCCCGGTCCCCCCCGAGTGCTCGCCCGGCCGCGGGTTCCCCAAGCCGGGGCAGCCGCGCCCACGGCCCACGCCCGGGGCAGAAAGGGGGAGAGCTCCCCTGCGAGGCCGGGGTTTGGGCGCTTCCAGCCGGGCTCCGCAGCCGCGGCGGCTCCCGGGCCCGCAGCCCCTCACCTCACCTCAGCCCACCTCAGCCCGC
>NW_010972437.1:24442310-24453354 GCF_000737465.1 Haliaeetus leucocephalus
GGGCTGGGGAAACCCGCCCTCCCGCTCCCTCACCCCGCCGCCCGGCCCGGCCGCCTCTTCCGGGTCAGCGCCGCCGCCATCTTTAGCGCGGGCGGAGGAGCCCGGGCGAGGCCGCGGGCCGCCGCTGCCGCGCTCAAAGCCGGAGCGAACCTTCGAAAGGATCCTAAACTGATGGCTACGAGCGTTCTCCCCCTCCGCCCACCCCCCCAAAGAAAGGGGGAGGACTGAGGAGAGCGAGGGATCCGAGCCGCGGCCCACGCGGGTCGTTAGGAGCAGGGACGCGAAAGCCCTTGGCTGGGCTCTTGCAGACTCTTGGCAGAGCGAGCCGTGGAACTGGGCCCGGTTCGGCAGTTCATTCACCAAGCAAAGCCGCCCCACGACCTGGCCTCGAGAGGACGTACGTTCTCCCTCCTGTTTTTCCTCCCATTACTCCATGTGGGCAACGGCTAAGCAGGTTTTTTTCCTTCATGGAATGGCAGCAGGGCTAACTGGGAGAAACTGGTTTGGTGGTGTGTCATCCTGCAGGGCAGGCGTGGCGTTTGGACAACAGAAACTTAATGGACTGCAGCTGCGTTGTTTCTTAAAATCGGGGCAGAGGAGCCTTGACAATTCCGTGATGATTAATCCATGATGACGATTAATCAATGGACTGATGAAGAAGAGGAGGGCCGAATCAGACACGGCCGTGGTTAGCAACGTTGCGGTTCCGCTCCGCATCTCATCCAAACTCCCTCCTCCACTCTCCAGCTCTTCTATTATACGCCCATAATACTGTAATCAACCGTTATACAAGAGATGCTAAAAGTTCCCTATGTGAGAATCTACATAGAAGCAACAATGTAAAGGAGAACACATTTCAGAAGAATAGTTTATTTACCCAGACCACCACCACCCCCCCCCGCTAGCAGCTTTGTACCCCATGAAGGCTGCCCCGGCTTTCCCATCGCCTACCAGCACGTTCCCACTTCCCCAGTGACATTCAAAATGTCTTTGCCTTTGGCCATCAAATGAGGATAGCACGTTACGAGCATCATGTCTTTAAAATATATTTATAAGCTTTAATCTGGCTCTAAATTAGCACATCCCTCCTTGCCAAGCGCACACACACGTAATCTCAGCTAACAGACCCCAGGCAGGAACTGCCTGTTGCACCTACACCTATAATCTCTCTTACAGACGTACTACATTACCACTGCACAGGCATAAAACCCCCCACTTCTGCCTTTTTAGAAGCATGCTCATCACTGCAGGGGAAAAAAAGGGCTTTTTCAGCTGCATTTTTCTCCTGTGGAACCACAAGAGAACAGATCAGCAGTCACATTGTGCATTGAAGAAAATTTTTGGCCAGAACTGCTCACCTCTTGCCCTCTAAACACGTTCCTCCTCTGCCGATCTAACTTGACATTTTAATTGAAAATATAATATAATTGCATGATATCATAATGCATGCCAACACCACTGAAATTTTCCAGGGAAAATTTGAAGCAAAAGCAATTTGGGCAAGAATTCCACTTGTGTGTTTTATTTCCCCCCTGCTTGAGGACAACCGGTCCCAGCAGAGACATAGCTTCACCTGGGTTAGACCTTTTGTAACCATCACAGGTGGTTGGTAGGATGTTCCTCCACCTAGAACTTCTCCAACGCCCAAGACAGGCCAGTGATCCTTAGTGCATGCTTCTGCGGCCCCTCAGCATCTGGTGCCTGAGCACAGGGCGGTAAACTCAGATTTGCTTCCCCCATGCATTTGCTTTTTTTCCTCTTAAAAAAAAGGTGTTGCACCCGCAGTACCAGAGGCTGTCATAAGATGGCATTGAGAAAATGCTTAATAGTACGGAAAGGCTAGCAGCTTAACCATTTGTTACGGATTTACAGTTCAAGCTGCCTTTTATCTTTAGTTTACGGTTGCCCCTAATTATAACTTCTGTTCAGGTTCACTGCTCTCAGTCTCCTTTCCCGGTTATAATTTAGTGGCTCAAAATGACCAAAACCCCAACCCGGGCCTTGCAAGCACGGCTGAGGGTGAGCGCCGAGATCCCACAGCAGTGCCCTACCTGCAGCCTGCCTGAGCCGTGCCTCTTGCTGTGATTTCTAGGTCTGGAGGAAGAAATGAGGAAGAGCTGCAGATCTGGAGGAGTAAAACGTGAATGGGATAACATACATTTATTCATTTTTGTCACATCGAATCCTTGTAGGCCCGATTATGGCTACAAGCTGAAGTGGATCGTATTTTATTATAACTCGTGTTTAAGTAGACTTGCCAAATTTGGCATAATTTGTTATTCTGTTAATCTTAGGGAACTGCCCAGGATCTGATCAAAACCATGCACCACTCTTGGTGATTTCTTCCAAAGCTTATAGTCTGCATCTCTTCAGATCAGTATCATTTCTTCAGAGCAGCAAGATCTATCAATGTTCAAACAGTAAAGCTCTAAAATCCAGCATATTTTTCATCACCTGTGTGCCTAAAAAAACTTTTTTTTTTAAGAGAAATTATGATACAAGTTTCCTACCACTGCCTCGTCGGTCGGACAGGATTTTTTCTTCCTGACTTAATATGTGTTTTTGGAAGAGGCCGAGTTTAACATAGTTTTAAATCTCTGTCCTCCTGTGGTAGCTGGTCCACGGAAGAGAAGCAATTACTGCTCCTCTCTGCTAAGGGAACTACATCCTCTACAGGCATGCGGAGGAATGACATCAACCCTGGGAAAGGAAAGCCAGAACTGCAGCCTGCCTTTGTCACACGAGGAGTGCCATTTTTCATAAGCATTGCTGAACGGGGGGAGCTGCTGGCTAATGAGAAAATGACCAGAAAAGTAACGTTGCTGATAGCGCTTCACATCTGCATTTGTTAGTTGTACAATCAGTGTTTCTTAGGGTTACATTCTTTCTCAAGGCAACTGATACTTGAGTTTATTAATAGTCTGGAAAACATTTAATGTTTTCTGGGCTGTTCTAGATAATGAACATGAGCTAACTTCCTATTCTTACCGAGAATAAAAGATACCTGCCTACTAAAACTGTACATGCTGTGACACAAGAACAAGAAAGGAAATTTGGTTAAAAGAACAGCCTTTCTCCTTCAACATGCTGAGCGCACAGCTGTACTCTCCTGACTGTAGGTGAAAATGGCCAGTAAGGTCAGGTAAATGTAATACAAATTATTTCAGCCTCCAGAGGATTTTACACTGTAGTGATCATTTGGCAGAACACCTTGATTTTGGAGCTTTACAGGTATCACTGACTTACTGGGTCTGTGGCTTTGCTGTAACGTAACATGCACAAGAAACACTGCTCTGTTTGACATGCAGGATCTCTGGTGCTTGCTTTTAATGGTTATTCATCAGTCCTTCTGTAGTCTTAATGAGTCAAAAGCTTTTTTCATTTGGGCTTTTCAGTCACTGTCAGTTGTCTCCTAATGTCCTTGCTCCTCTCTATCAATCCCTGCGCATTGTATTCTGCCGTAATGCAGGTCCAGCTGAAAGCACTAGACTCACAGACAGCAGCAGCTCATGTTGCCTACAAAGTTTCCTTCCTAGTCCACAACCCCTTCGCACCCCTTACACTCACATTTGGCACCATTTCCAGTTGCACTCGGTGTGACTTTGCATTGAATCATGCTCTGGGATCCAGCGTTACATCACCCCAACGCGATCCAGACATGGAAATGTAAATTGAGGCAGCAGCAAAGGCTCGGTCTGGCTGGAAGCCGGGAGTGTAATCCCAGTAGCTTCCCCTTTGTGAGGCACCCTCTGAGGAAAGGGCCGTGCCCTGGGAGCTCAGTGAAGAACAGCACTGAAGGACTTTGCATCTGCCTCTGGAGCAGCTTCTTTGGAGTTGCTGCTTGTGTATGGCTATTTTTCTTTAATGCTTCTGTGTGGGCAGAGGCTTGCCACAGCCTGGAGCTGTCATCCTCATCATGCAGCCACAGGGCTGCAAAAGTAGCAGAAGCGATGCTGCTCTGCAGTCATCACATGAGAGCAAAGACCATGGCAGCCCCATCCCTCTCCACACCGGCATATTGCGATGAGCACACTCACGTTGCCTTTTATCTTTTAGACCTCGAGACACTACGGTTCTGCCCACCACCCACCCCCACCACCTGGGAACAGTTAAAGCACTGACACCCAGTCTTGGCAGGGACTTCCAAGTCCCCACACAGACTAAAGCTTGTCCTAGAGAGGCAGCTGACCAGCAGCAACAGGAGATAACCATGTTATGACCAGAGTTTGAGACATTTCCGTAGCCACAGCACCAATCAGCACTTTGTCTCAATCCCTTTGCCTGCCCTCGCATAGCTGCCCAGCACACAAGGTTTTAATCTGGCAGTCTGCTGGAGCTGCTGCTGACAGCTGGATGTGCGTCCTGGGTCTTCGCCGAGAGCCAAACCTCTGCTTGCTCAAGTCACACAGGGACACCTCCTTGCCCTTTTCTCTCCAACTCGTGGGCAGGCAGAGACCTCAGGGTATTGCCTCACCGCCCGCTGTGGCAGAGTGCAAGCTGTTCTAGCACAAAGGACGATGGCTGGAGCCCATCACCTCTGTCTGGTCCTTCTGCACCATGGGAGGACTCGCCTTCTGCCTTGCCTCAACAGTCCCTGGGTGACTCTGCTCCCTGAGCTCTAGGGGATCTTTTCTGCCATGTTACTCACTCTAACAGAGAGTGAAACAGAAGCTTCCTCCAGATAGCCCCCTACTCAAGCCCTTTGTGTGGGGAATTCAAAAACACACATTTGTCTGCCTAGGGCCTGACTTCTTCACTAAATGTAGCCACATGTGAGTCCATCACTGAGGCGTCAGCCCTGTAGCGCTGTGGGACCACCCAACAGGTTCTCTGCGTGGGGAAAGTGAGCAGGTACCGAAGGAGCGGGGCTGGGTCGCTCCCGAGCACATAGGGACTTGCTGCAGGGAGAGCAGAGGAGGCCTAGGAAAGCGCATCCCCTTACCACCAGCCTGGGTCCGGCGTGTGCTCAGCAGACACGAGGGGAGCACGTGCTGTGGTTGTGGTTGAAGGGCTTCCCAGCTTTTTCGTCTGCCTCATGGCCATCTCCAGCCTTTCTCGAAAGACTTTTTCTGCCCTACTCTATGGTACAACATGGCATTGCTGCCTTCAACTGTTCTGCAGCTCACCATTAGGACTCCTTTCCTCCATGTTTCTCAGTTTCCTGAAGAGCTAATGTGTTTTTATTAATGTCTGGACTAACCTTAACAGCTGCTGCATGAATTCAGTTCTTCAGTCACTAGACCCTTCTCCTAGAAGCTTTTCTGCGCCACGCTTTACTCCTACACACTTTTTCTGCATGGTTTCTATGGCAACATGAGTATTTCTCCATCTGCTGTAGATCCCCATTATCATGTTTAGCTGTTTGTTATCTCAGTCAAATGCCATTTCCAGGTGTATCATGATAGCAAGATCAGTTTGGAAACCAAGCCAAAGCACTTGGTAATTTTTGCAGGCAAACCTGTCCTTCATAATTTGACTGCTATG
Source organism: Haliaeetus leucocephalus (assembly GCF_000737465.1). Lineage (NCBI taxonomy): Eukaryota > Metazoa > Chordata > Aves > Accipitriformes > Accipitridae > Haliaeetus > Haliaeetus leucocephalus. Next base: position 24,447,795 of record NW_010972437.1, read on the forward strand.
TTTCTGTATAAACTCTGCTTGTGGGATACTGATACTGAGCTATTATCATTACCAGATCTCCTACTTGTATCTGCACACTCTAACCAAGCCTGCATCCACTTCATAATTTCCAAATGACATCCTTCCTTCTCGTTGCAGCCTGTACTGCCTACAGAGTAGGTATATTTGGATTCTGCAAAGTCTTTGTAGGTCTGTTGCCTGAGGTTTTATGGAAAATTAACTCTAAGTTACCAGTAATGTTTTTTCTTTCAGCAAATACATTTTTCAGTTCTGCTATAGTCCTCCTGAAAACCTTCTCCGTTGGATTACAGAAAGCCCTAAAGAGTGCAGATGGTTTACAATTGGCCTCTCAGTCTGTTCTGCTTGAATTCCTTAAATTACTTGGAATTACATAGATTTATATAGGGCTAAAATCCAGTCTCATTTTCTGGCTTTTTGGAGAACTAATTTAAGTGTGAAAAAAAAGTTCTTCCTGTATAATCCGATCAGAACCTGCAGCAAAGAACTCAACTAAATAACATGAGTAAGAACTTCACTGTTGATTTGTTTTCTAGATCCCATGAGTCAGTAAAAGCAGACTGCAAGAAATCCATGTGGAAGCTGTAAAGCTGTAAGTAATTTGGACTGTCAGCTCTTAGACATAAACTGACACTATTTATTTGTACCTAATGTCCTGGAAGAGGTGCTTTGAGATATTACATGCTACCTCAGTATAAATGGTTATTATTTACTACCTATAATTAAAAGTATTTAAGCATACAATAATTTAGTGTTCATATATATACATTTAAAACCATGCAAATCTTCCATTTAGAATATAATTCAGGGAAAGCTTATGTGCAAAAATCTTCCAGTGGAAAATGAAGAGGCCCATGATACATGAGTAATTTTGATGCTAATGCCGTCATCCACCAGGCTGTCTAGCGTAAGGTCAGGGTCAGGTGTGGTGCTTGCAGTTTGGGTAGAATTGAAATAGTAGGGTTTTAATGGTCTGCAGACCTTGGCCAGGGGAAGGTTCCTGTCGACACTCACAACAGGCGGGCCCAGGCTGAACTTGGAAACCCTTGTTCTGAACTCCAGACCTACCCCAACCTTAACTCTACCCATGGCTCCACAGGTGATAAAACTAAGTGTTTGAGCCCTGCTGACGTCAGCACAGGAGGTTTGGCAAAAAAAAGCTTGATTTTCAGCTCCTCTTTCCCTAAACTCTGAAGCCTGCATTCCTAGAGATGCTGAGGAGCGATGCTGTCTGGCCACCACCCCAGCGAGTGCAAAATTCATACTCTGCTTTTCTTTCAAGTAGTCACAAGACAGAAGAGGCTCCCTGAATCTTACTTCTCTCCAAAGAGATCAGCCAAAATAAGGCAGAATATTTCCCATAGCTCCATATGCCTACACAGGATGTGGACTGTGATGCAGACAGTGCAGGACATCTTAGGAATATGTAGAAAACCTAGCGAAAAAACGAGAAGGGAGTGATATCCAGAGAAAACTATCCTTCGAACATCCAAAATTAAAGGTACAGCTCAAAATAAAAAAAAAAAATAAAAAATCAGACCTGCACAGGGAAGGAAAAGAAGAATAAAAGGCTTTTAGCTGCATGATTACAAAGGAAACAAAGGAAAGTATCACCAATAATAACAGCAGGGCAGATACCTAAAAGCTAAAGGAATATATTGCTTTAGTTTCCGTAAGGAAGAAAATGTAACCCCAGAGAGCAAGGGCAGCACACTTAATGGGCTAAAGGGCATGGATATGGAAATTACTGCATGCAACAGCCACAGAACTCAAGAGCTCTTTACCCTTTGCTTCTGAAGACTGAATAATCTCCATCACTGAGATCTGTAGGCTTTTTAGAGCAAATGTTAGCCATGAGTAACAAAAGATATGGAGGGAAGCAGAAAATGGGTTAAAGTGCAAGCTAGGCATGTTATATGTAGACTAACCCAGTACCTTTCTTTAATAAGATAATTGCATTTGCAGACAAAGGAAAACTAATAAATCTTATCAACCTGGACTTTGGTAAAGCATTTGATTTCGTATTACCTATATAATTATTAGTTAAATTCAAGAAGATGAGGATTAACATAAACACTATAAAATGCCGAAGGAATAGTACTGGGGGTGAAAACTGATGAGGCTGATAGCAAAATTATAGGACTGGAGGAATCAGTCTTCCTGAATAATTTCATTAGTTAGCTTGGTGCAAAAAATGACGAGTGGGTTAATGAAATTTGCTATTGACAAAGTTGGGAGACATTTTCAATAGAGAAGAAATCCTACAGGAAGAATTATATGATTGTTATGCCCTAGTAACAGACATGGGATGAAATGTAACAGCATAAAATGCAGGGACATGCACTGGGAGATTGATAAAATTTCTGCTGTAAATTAAAATTTATCCGCTATGAACAACAGAAAAGGAAGAGCCACGTGCCTGATGTAGTTATTAAAACAGTAAATGCATTCTTATATGTAGAAAGCCATGTATTTCCAGGAACAATAAGTAAATGTATGCAAGGCACCAGGTAAAATTCTGCTGAGATTTTAAGGGATTATTCGGGTTATTGGTGTTCAGCAAGCCTGAATTCATGCTGGAACAGGTACAGAGAAGTGCCATCTGGATAATCATAGGAAAAGAAAAGAGGAGGTAAGAGAGCATGTCTTGCTGAGCTTGGCAAAATGAATGGTGAGAAGGGATCTGATTCCTCTCTGTAAATATATTTGGGGTTTAAGGCAGGCAGAAGGGGGAAATAAGCACCAGGGGCAAGAATCACTCTACATTTATAGACAGCGTTTGTGCTAGAGCAGACGGGCATAAGTTGGGTCTGAAATGGGGAGAAGGGCTCCCACCGTGAGAGGAGTAACTGTCTCAAACAGCTTCTCAGTAGGAGAAGAGGGGGCAAAAAACCTGACCCATTTTAAGATGGAGCATCATAATGCTGTGAGCTGGCAGCAAGAACTGGGCAGAGTGTCCTTCCAGCCCAGGTCTGGCTCACCCGGGGAAGGAGAACAGAGGACTGGCCCTAGCCCATACTCACCTGGTTTACCCTACGCACCCGATAGTATAGGGTGCCCAAACATCACCAAGCGGTGGCCAAGGAAGCAAAGCACGCAATGGCTATATCTATACCATAGGGCAGACCATGCTTCCCCTTACCTTGCCCGTAAATCCCTCTCTAGGGAGCACCCAGCCCCAGTTCTGCTCCCTGCCCATCCCCTGCCTGGTGCCTGCCAAGTTTGGCATTTCTCAGTCATATTTTTCAGGGCATTCAAAGACTGCATTGCCACCATAGAAAGAGCCACACCTGGCTTAGAAAAAAACACCCGTTGGCTGCCCTGGCTTTGCAGCACTGACAGTGAGGTTCTTCTGTTTGCAGCAGAGGAAAACCAGCCGGCTGTGTAATCTCCAGCTGCTGACAGGTGCATGACCCATTAGGTGCAGAAGATCAGGTGAGCTTGGGTGGGGGTGGCCTTGAGAGGGTTGTCTTCATCCTCCCTATTAAGCAGACTGAGCTTTTATGTCTGTTATGTGCTAATGACTCACACTTGAGAGGTAGTGCTCCTGGGCTTATGGGAAAAACAAACACTGTGTTTTTGTGGTAAAGAACAGATCCTTCTCCTTGCCTGATAAAACAACAGCCATCAGCATCTGCCGGTGTGTGCTATCTGGCTCCAGGGCTCTGGAATCTGACAAAAGACCCATTTCTTGGGGCCATTCTGCGTCCCCACACAACACTGCCACTGAGATAGCTTTGACATCTGAACCTGCCATGTAAAAGTGCCTGCAGACTGCCTGGAACAGTCCTTTGTGCGTGAACGCTCTCCTACCCATCTCCACGGAGCAGTGACTGCACAAATCCAGAGGACAGTTCAGCAGCAGCAGAAGTTATCTTCTTCCACAGCCAATTAGTGTCACAGATGTATAAGCTAATGCGTGCACTCACAGTCCCAGGCTGCCCTCTCTGCTCTTCGCAAGTGCTGCTGTATCCATCTGCCGCTCACCCCCTGCCAGTCTCACCCCTGCCAGCTTCTGTGCACCGACCAAATGGTCAGTGCAACCTAAATGGGGAGGGCACCTAAATCCGGCTGTCCAGAGGCTGCCAAACTGATACAGTTGCCCTTTGTAATTAAAAGCTGCCGCATTAATTTAGATGAACCCCTTACAGTTTGCAATACTTATGTGCTATATAGACTAGGGACATCTTCCATCGCATACATTAGTTGCAGAAGCCAGTGCTTCAGTGAGCGTGCCTTGGGGGCCAGGGACTCACCAGGGCAGAAGAGCTTGCAACAAGCAGAGAAGTCTCAGGGGCTGAACAGGGCAAGGAGGAGGATGGCTCCTCTTCACCTCCCCAGTAGATCTTCACGGAGGTGGGGAATAAGCAAAAGGGAGAAGAGAGCTATACAGAGGAGCTACACAGCCAGGGCAAGAGCAAATCATGGTGAACAAACAGGAGACTGGAGGAAATGTACCTGGAACTGGAGAAAGGCTCCTGTGCCTTGGCTGTTCTCAAACTGTGCACGTGGGTTATGCCTCTTCTTGCAGAGCTCCCCATCAGGCTTCACACATGCCCAGGGTCCCAGCTACACTTTCCTTTTCAGGAACCTGCCATCTTCTCAAGATATTATTTTGCAGAATTTTGCCCTAGTTTTTTTATTATGTCCCCAAACACGTGAGAGGACGCACCAAATAGCTGAGCCGACGAAGCTGACAGCAGGCGAGCTGAACATATGTGTACCTCCAAAAACACCCACCGGCTTCTGAAACGCTGGCAGCCAGCCTCCTTCTATGAATCACGGGGTCAGGCCTCCTCTTCACACGGAGCCAGAAACCCACTGAGCCGAGCTCCGGTGCGAGGGCAGCAGACGTGGTCCCCGGTGGGGAAGGGAGCCTGGGCACGGCAGGACGAGGGGAAGCGGGAGGGCAAGCTCAGGGAAGGCAGCAAATGCAGCTCTTTGGCTCAAAAACGAGAGAGAAGGCTGCTTTGAAGAGGAGACGGGGTGTAGCGGAGGGCTGGGAGGTAAAATGTGGTAATTTGTAGGGCGTTATGCATGGCTGGACCACGTAGGGGAAAAGGAACCACACTCCATTTTGTCCTTCCTGGCAGATAACTTTTACTTGATGTCCCGTATTAAGAACTGTGCTGGAGCCCATGATTTATCAGCTGAATTGGGCTCTGCAGACGCGCTCATAAGCTTTCCCTGGCGTGCTCCTCACCTATCGGAACAATTTAAGCCGTTACGCGTCTGTCTGGTGGGGCAGGTGGGACCTCAAGACGTTTCCCACCGCCCCTAAGGGCCCAGCTTGTATCCCCCCCAAACTCCACCACCTTACCCACCCTGCAGAAACCCTCGGCGCTGCCGACGGGCAGGAAGGTCCCCCACCACGAGAGGCGCCGGGGTCCCCACGCAGGTCCTCATCCCCCTCCATTTCGGAGAAAGCACCGAGTTCCCCGTTCCCCCCCCAGGGGTCTCAGTCGACGCTCGTAGGGCAGCCCCTCGGGGCAAAAAAAAAAGCCGCCGGAGCCGCGGGCGGAGCCGGGGAAGGAGGCGGGAG
>NW_010972437.1:24453364-24453667 GCF_000737465.1 Haliaeetus leucocephalus
CGGGCCGAGCCGAGGCGCCGGCAGCATCGCCGGGCGGAAGGGCAGCCCGCAGCATGTCGCCGCTCCGCGTCTGCATCGTGGGCTCGGGGAACTGGTGAGTGCCGCAGCGCGGGGGGGGCCCCCCGTGTCCCCCTCCTCTCCCCTGCCCTCCTCCCTTCCCCACCCCTCCCTTTTTCCTCCGTTTCTTTCCGGGTTTTTCTCCCATTTTAACCTTTCCATCCTTGTTTCCTTCCCCCACCACCACCACCACACCACCACCCCCCGGCAGCGGGGCGGCACACCGGGACCGCCGGGCCGTGCCCC